>NW_006775074.1:1649052-1674910 GCF_000442215.2 Lipotes vexillifer
CGCTCCCCCCCCCCCCCAGAGCGGAGGCGTGGGAGGGGAGAGCAGAAGAAGAATGACTTTCATCTGCAGAGATTTTCCTGATGCTGAGCTCTGAGCCAGAGGACCCTGTCTTCTCTGGTCTGTGACTTGATTAAAGTTTCTCCACTTTTCTTGGGAGGGAATAGGGAACGCTTTATCAGTGAATGTGCCACACACCTTATGATCCACTTCATGTGCCTTTCAGACTTCAAAGCCGTGTGTGTGTGTGTGTGTGTGTGTGTGTGTGTGTGTTTCTCGCCTACAATCGATATGTAGCTCCACCTGGTGAGAGGAGGAATCTCTGTGTCATGGATCAGTTGGAATCAGTGCTCACCCCATTCCCTTTGCTTTGAACATGACTCTTTGCTACACGTGTTCATGATTTCCAAAGGGCCTGTATTTCTTCTCTGTGCTTCATGTGATTTGAAATATGTCGACTCAGAAGTGAAATATTTATTTTTTGAATAAAGGAGATAATAGCCTTAAACTGGATGTTTATCTTGTTTTGCCAGGAGGTGGCCTTGCTCTCCCGGGAGCACAGGAAGGTGCTGTGTGTGCGGGTCCCCTGGCTGGGAAGTATGTCCCTCTTGCCTCCAGTCCTCTGGGCTTTCTCCATCTCCCCCTTCACTCCCTGCTGTGAATCACTTCCGGTAAAATTGTGTTTTTTGACTGGCTCATTTTAAGATTGAGAGACTCTTGAGAGGGCCAGAAAGGATGCATAAATTGGACTGTTTCAGCAAAAATAAGAGTCCTAATTGGAATGAGACCACAACTGCTTTTGACACCAGTTAGCAAACAGCAGCAACACAGACGTGGTCCTGGAGGTAAAGGTCAGGCTTGGTTCTGTTCCTGCAGAAAGGGTACAAATTGTCAACAGTCCAGCTGAGTTTGGGATGCAAATTGGCTGTGCTGGAAGGGTTGCTTTGCTTCGTTGTATTTTAGGGCATTGTTAGCCGTCCTGGTGGCTGGTGGAGTGGACCCCTTTTGGAAGTCAGATTCATGGTAACTGCTCTGAGGGTGTCTGCTCCTCTGTCATTGCTGATTCGGGGGAGATCTGTGGGGAGACAAGTGCTTGTCTAAGCTCGGTGGCTGCATGACTCGCTCACTGATTGCACAGGCGTGTTCTGGGGGCATGGAGCGTCTTGGAGTGAGTCTCCAAGAAGACGAAGCAGCTGCTGGAAGGAAGGGCTCCAGCTGAAGCTCGGATGCTGGGCTGGGCAGGGCCGACGGAGCTCTGCGGGCCTCCGAGGGAGACCCCGTGCTGCCCCACGCTCACTCCAGTGCCTGTGGCCCTGGAAAGAGATTCGCTGAAACGTTTATCAAATGCAGAGGCTGCTAGCGTCAAGTTCCTCTTAGGTTTCCGTTTTCCTCCCCTTTATTTGGTTCTCTGAGGAGCCTTAGTGCTTGTTGGTCCAAGAAAGCCTGGAGCCTGCTGCCCCCAGGACGGCTCATTGGGGTGAAGGAGGGGGGCGGGGCTTCTGCGCTATCCCCGCCCTTCACGATGGCCACTTAGCCACGAAATGCAGAGCTCCGCCCCCTCCCTCCCCAAGGGCAGCCTGTGTGAGGACAGCCTGTCCGCTCCAGAAGGAAGAGCCCAGGCTGTGCTGGGTCCTGGCCTCATCTGTGTTCAGTTTCCAGCCTACCCCTCAGCTGTGGATTTACCAAACCCCCGGAGCTCAGTTTCCCCATCTGTAATAGGCAGTCCAGGCACTTTCAGGGAAGTGGGCCTCTAGGGGAGACAAGGCTTTTAGAGCCAACCTGACTTTTTATGCAGGTTTCGCTGACAGAACCCCTCTCAGTCCACTTCCTCCTGTGAAAATGGAGGCTATCTTGCCTTGTAGGATTGTTGGGAGGAATCGATTGAAATAATACACTTGTGATGCCAAGTCTAGCACCTGGGCTGTAGTAGTTACTCTGTAGTAATTTCTAGCATTTGACATGTATACATGTGATACAGGTAATGTATACATGCACTGTTTCCCATGTATTAACTCATTTATTTCTCATATAGCCCTAGGAGTAGGTACTGTTAGCGCTCAATTTTACTGCTGAGGAAACTGAGGTGGGCCATAGGACTTGTTGATGTCATACAGCTAGTCAGCGGAGGAACCCAGGTTTGTTTATTTTAATGCTTTTGTTAAGGGAAGTTTCGCACATACGCAAAAATAGAACAGTAATACAATATACCTCAGGTACACCTCGACCAGCTTCAGCAAACCGCAACACATGGCCACTCCTGCTCACCCATCTCCACTGCCCCTCACACCCAGACACCTTGCTGTGCACACGCACACTGGATTATTCTGCAGCAGAACAGGAGATGGGGTTTAAACCCAGGCAGTCTGGCTCCAGAGTCCATGCTCTTCATTATGAAGACCTGTTACCTCTTAATAAACACTAATTTCCCCCTCTCCACTCTCCCAGCCTAAAGTAAGCTTTCCTGCCCACGTGTGTGAACAGCCCTCACTTGCCCACAGCTGCCGTGAACAACCTTAGGCGCCATCTTTGGACCAACAGGCCTTGATTTAGCTTTACCCACTGAGTGTCTGACACCCTGCTCAATCTCTCACCCTGTAGCGATCAAGGAGAAATACCTGTTTCGTGGGCTCCTTGTAAAAGCATCTCAGTATTCGTGCTTAGGACATTTCGGGTGTGATGTGAAAAGAGCCTGAGGTTTGGGAAGCAAAGACACGTGTGAATCCTCACCCCGCCACTTTCTAAGCAGATGACCTCAGTCAGGTCCCGTGACCTGAGGTGTAGTTGCCCCGCATCTGTCAGGTAAGGTTCATTTTAACTATGTAGAGGATGTTGGGAGGATAAATGGAAATAAAAAAGGGGTGTGGGCTTCCCTGGTGGCGCAGTGGTTGAGAGTCTGCCTGCCGATGCAGGGGACGCGGGTTCGTGCCCCGGTCCGGGAGGATCCCACATGCCGCGGAGTGGCTGGGCCCGTGAGCCATGGTCGCTGAGCTTGCGCGTCCGGAGCCTGTGCTCCGCAGCGGGAGAGGCCACAGCAGTGAGAGGCCCGCGTACCGCAAAAAAAAAAAAGGGGTGTGCCAGACTGACACAAGACCTCCCACTGGATGACAGGTCCTGAGGTGCTTCTGACCCTTATTTTCTCCTACTGTTTTTCTCTTTGTTGTCCATCAGGAAGCCTGGTGGAGTTGCACTGGATTTTCAGGTAGAGGCAATTACCAGGCAGGCTTGGTGAAAGCAGGCTGAAGATGGACTTCTGAAAGTTAACATAACTTTGATGTGAGCCCCCTCCTGGCAGGAACGAGGTGCCAATTTACTGTGGACTTGCTGGGTGGAATTGAACAATTCTCAGGGTAAATGGTACTCTCATGTGGAGGCACTGGGTAATGATTTGAGACACCAGCTTCCAAATTATGCTCAGTTATTCAATGGCTTCAAGGCAAAACCGAGTGATTTATTAGGAGTTTCACAGAAAGTCATGCTGGGGTTCTGCAGCAGGATCTGGGGCTCTTGGCTTTCGGGGTCCTCATTTCAAAGCCTAACATTTCTCAAAGAGCAAATTCCAAAACAGGAATCAGATTAGAAACAGGAATAGAAACCATTGTCATTGGTTTGAAAGGCGTCACTTGTTGTCTTTTAAGAAAATCATACCAAGATGTATTTGTGTATCTGCTGGTTCTAAAACCACCAGCTTTAATTCCTTCTCAGTCGGTTCAAAGGCAGAGCAGCACACGCCCGTCTTTCCTCCCTGCATCCTTCATGAGGGAACAGGAAGGAAACCTGTAGCCAGACTCATCTGTAAATTGGATATGGTTTTTAACACCTGCCTCAGGTTTGTTTAGGAAGATTAAAGAGATGATTGTCTTTCCCTTTTCCCCCAAAGGATCTCACATCATTATTTACTTGCTAGAGGTAGAAAAAGAAGGAAGTCAATTATGGCTCTTGGATTTCGTTTTGGAAGTCTGCCATCACATATATGTGTGTGTATGTATCTGTGTGTGTGCATATACATGAATATATTTATCTTTTATAGCTCCGTGTTGAAAATGCCCCACATGCTCTGTCACCGGAAGATGTCTGCC
Source organism: Lipotes vexillifer (assembly GCF_000442215.2). Taxonomy (NCBI): domain Eukaryota; kingdom Metazoa; phylum Chordata; class Mammalia; order Artiodactyla; family Lipotidae; genus Lipotes; species Lipotes vexillifer. The sequence continues at coordinate 1,653,126 of NW_006775074.1, forward strand.
TTACTTTGAATGCAATTTCTTTTTCGGGAACCACGTTTAATGCTGTGTTCTCTACAACAGCGGCCCCCAACCTTTTTGGCACCAGGGACTGGTTTCGTGGAAGACAATTTTTCCGTGGACTGGGGGTGGGGGGATGGTTCAGGCGGTAATGGGAGCGATGGGGAGCGGCTGTAAATACAGATGAAGCTTCGCTCGCTCACTGCTCACCTGCGGTGTGGCCTGGTTCCTAACAGGCCGCGGACCGGTAGTCATCTGAGGCCCTGGGGTTGGGGACCCCTGCTCGACAATATTTGCCACGGACTCGCTTAAGCATTAAAAATCAGATACAGAATCTTTGGATCAAGGAGATATCTGAATACCTTCCTCAACCCTTCCAGAACATCTGTACTAGGATTGGGTAGGGGCTTGCACATCCTCGGAGGCCTGTCCCACCTGCCCCCGTGCTTCAGAGATCAGGGAAGAGCAGTTGTGCACATATGTTCTGCCTCACCCGCTGTGTCAGGCTTAATTTTCCTTATGAGTCTGTGTGGTGCAGTAGCCAGGCTGTCCTCTTCTGTTCTGAGCATTTTCTCATGACTCTACAAGGCAAATGTTTCTGACTTCAGAGTATGTCAGTTGGGTCATCTGTATTATCCACCCCCGCCTGCCAGTTCTGTGGAAAGGAGCCAGTCTTTTCAAAAAGCTTTTAATCACTTGAGCTGTTGAGTAATAACTTCAGGAAGGTAGACCAGAGTGAGCTTTGGGTGCTCAGTGATGCCACGGTTAAGGGTCTCTCACCTTCTTTTGTTCACTTCCTAATCATTGCATGAAGGTTGTCTCTTTGAACCCTCCCAGGAAGGAAACTTCTCCAACCTGTGACTGTTCCTTTTCCAACTGAAACAAAGCACAGCTGGCCACACGGATCACAGCCACTCTTTCAGAAAGCACAGTGAACTTTTTGGGATAAGGCCCAACTCCCAAGGCATCAACTCGTTTGGATTGGAATAAATTAAGAAAGCCCACGATGAACTCCTCCTGCAAGGCCCTCCACCTGGAGTTACTTCTGCCTCTTGCTGCATTACTGGTTCATTGAAAGTCTTCCATTTAGTTCATCCACCCACATTCTCCAGAGACATTGTAATTCCCTGCCTCACACAGTCCTCCCAGGTTGGGTTTTAAAAGATGTAGCCATATCTACAAAAGATATATTTAAAGCAAAAGTATACTAACGATTGAAAATTTAAAAGATGGAAAAAATATATGTCAGGCAGATTGAACAAAAGCCATGGCAGCAATTTTAACATTAGCAGAACAATTATAAGATGAATATGCCATAAGGGGCAAAGGATGTCATATATTAGTAGTAACAAATGATATTTTATCATGGATATGTATGTTGCTAACAATATAGCCTCAACATATATAAAGCAAGTGACTGTCAACAGCCAAGAAAGTTTTAGTTGAAGATTTTAAGATATACTTTGCAGAAATGGATAGATCAAAAGCTGAAAAGAGCAAAGATATAGATTTGAATTGTAAAATTAATGAACTTGATCTAGTAAATATAGATCTTTTCACTCAAGAGAGAATAAAGATTTTTAAAGAGCACACATGGTACAAAAATAAAAACTAGCTTAAACATTTTCAAATTTGATGAAAAATATAAACCCACAGATTCAAGATGTAGAACGATTTCAAGTAAGATTAAACACAAAGAAAATGACACTTAGGCACCTCAAGGTCAAATTGCTGAAAACCAAAAATAAATTGTACTGGGGTAGAAATCAGAGAGGCCTCAAACTTCTCTCTTTTAGCATTTGGCACTAGAAAAGCCATGCTGACAAAATTCTCAGAAGGAAAAATCCCAACCCCAAACCTTTTTTTGTAATTTTCCTTTGTATATTGTTCATTTAACAAATACTTATAGTGCAACTATGTGCCAGCTACTGTTCTTGGCATTGGAGATACACCAGTGAGCAAAACACACACACGTTCCTGCCTGTGTAGTGTATACTCTAGTGAGGGAATATGTCAGACTGCCACTTATGTTTGAGTGTAATACATCGACGTTTATAAACATGGGAAAATTAAGGACTGTATTTCTTATGAGCATTTTATGAAAAAACGGCAAAAGGATAAGCTCCAAACTCGTGGTAAGTGAGAAATCACAGCAAAGGAATTTGCTATAGGATGAAGACAGGATCCACGGTGGAAGTTATAGTTACAAAAGTTGGAAGTAAGAGGAGAAGGTAAGAGGTGGCATAAGTATTCTGATTTCTTACTCTTTTATTATTAGAAGTAAAAAAGTTCCTAATATACTTTATCAATTTATTTATTTATTTTTGTCTGCATTGTTTCTTCGTTGCTGCACGTGGGCTTTCTCTAGTTGCAGCGAGCGGGGGTGTGCAGGCTTCTCATTGCAGTGGCTTCTCTTGTTGTGGAACACAGGCTCTAGGCGTGCGGGCTTCAGTAGTTGTGGCACACAGGCTCAGTAGTTGTGGCTCGCGGGCTCTAGAGTGCAGACTCAGTAGTTGTGGCGCATGGGCTTAGTTGCTCTGCGGCATGTGGCATCTTGCCGGACCAGGGCTTGAATCTGTGTGCCCTGGATTGGCAGGCGGATTCTTAACCACTGTGCCACCAGGGAAATCCAGTAATATACTTTAAAGTATAAAGGTAAGTACTGAAAGAATAAATAGAAATAATCAGCTAATTTAGCAGAGGGGAGAGTATGAGGAAGTAAAAGCATACTATTATTTTTTATATATGGTATCAGTAGATAGAAACTAAGAAATAGAGGGTTCATCAATAAGGTAACCACTGAAAGGTAAGACAACATAAAAATTTTTTGAATGATCAGAACACATACATGAGCAAAGGAAACAAGCCATATATTGAAAGTTATTTTAAGGCATCAATGGAAATAGTTTGTGTAATGTAAAACATGATGACAGAAACAAGACCAAACAGCCGTCCTATCTATAAATGTAAATGGTCCAGATATACTTAAAGAAAAAGGCTCAAATTGGATTATAAGGAAAACCCAAGTACATGCTATATAAAAAAAGATACACCTTGAAGTGATTCGGAACAGTTGAAAGTAAAAGGATGGGCAAAATGTATGTCAGTGATACATGTGGAAAATAACAATACCATTAAAGGAGTGCTGAGAGGAACATTCACAGCTTTAAATACTTACATCTGTAAACATGAAAAAATGACACTGTCAGAGAAGAAGGAAGCGGTGTTCACAGCCTCACTGTTAAAGTTGAATGGGAACAAAATATAAGAGGGAGAAAGGACACATGATGATACAGTATATAATTCACGATGAAGATCTAAAAATTATGGATTTGTATAAAAAATCACATTTTTCTCAAAAATTACAGGAACTACAAAGAGCAATAGAAGCATATTAGTAAATGGAGAATTTAGTTCACCGTTTTCAGCCCATGACAGAGCAAGTAAGTAAAAGATAAGGGTTTATAAGACCTAAACAACATAATAAAATAGACCTGACTCATATATATCAAATTCTGTCCTAAAGATAGAGGCTATGTCTTTTCAAATTCCAGAAATATTTGCAAAAATTGTTACTTATGTTTGTCTACTTCCTGTAAATGATGAGCTCTGTGAGATGAAAAGGGAAATTGTCTGTCTTGTTAACCCTTTATCCCAGAAACTAACAGAGGTGACCAATAAATATTTTTGAGTAAGTGAAAGAACAATGCGCAAAATAAAAATATAAATGGTCAATAAGCTCATGGAGGAAAAAAAGCACAACTTTATAACCAAAGTTATTTCTGTTCAGATATCAAAAGAATATCATTTTACCTATCAAGTTGGCAAAGCTTAAAAAAAAATAACATGCTCTAAATCCTTGCTTTATATATATAAATGCATACCTAGTTACTGTGTCAACTCTGCAAAATGTCAAGCAGAACAGATAACACACACGGTTCTTCCCAGTTCCAGATCCTCTCACGCAAACGTCCAAGGTGAGCCATGACCTTGAGGAAATGTACTACTTGTGTTTGGCGTGGCCACAGGCAAGATGGCATCTCATCCTGATTAGGCCCACAGCTGAGGTCGACCCATTTCCGAACAGCGCCCAGGAACTCTCTGCTTAGCTGCTCTTGCCCGTCACTGTGAGTCTACCCCCCTCTGGTGCTCTCCCCCAAGGGAGTATCTACCCTAGGGTGACATTTAGCCTATTGCTGACGTGTAAATTTGCTACATGAAACTCAGAGTGCATTTCCACATAGCAATAAAGGTGCATATTTCATGGTTAGGTTTCCAGACTGCCCCACAAAAAACTGTTTGAGTTTTAGAACCTTAGAGCTGAAAGCTCTATAGAAATGACTGGTTTAATCGCCTACTTCTTCCTGTATCACCCTGATAGATTCTGATTAGGTATCTAGGATTAGGAGAGCCTCCAGCTGGAGAGGATGGGCCCCAAATGCTTGTATTAACGAAACAAAATAAAAAGCAGGAGAAAGGATTTTGAAGAAGATTCCACATCCAAATACTTCCTCCTTCAAGTTAGGCTTGGGATTTGACCTCCTGCCTTCTTGTCTGACCACCTCCAGTTATGATGAGAACTCATCTCAGCTACATCCAGAGTGGTAATTTGAGTCCATGTGCTTGAAGTAACCATGGGGCTGGGGTACAAGAATGATGACAAACCCAGATGTCATGTTAAACCCTTACAACCACTTTAATTTCTCATGTGTTGGCTCAGACTATGATTATTTAAATAAAGACCTCTGGTTAATGAAGGCGAGTCAAACGCATGCTCCCTCCTGATGATAAAACAACAGTGAAGGAAAAGGAACTAAATTCCCAGGATGAAGAGAAATTGAGAAGCCCTTTTTCCACATCTAGGCACCCAGAATGCGTCAAGGAGGATCATAAACTTCCGACAGAAGAGTATCTTCTCCAGGTAATTTAATAGACCCAGGAGAAAAGACCTAAGGACTAATGTTGTGGGCTCCCCAAAGAAGCGATCTATTTGGATTAGCCTTCAATAGAGCCCTGGGCTTCAGTAAGCTCCACCAAGCCTCACCCATGGACACAGAGCTTTTTAGTGCCTCACCCTTAAATACAATCAGACAGCTAAGGATCACAATACATTTTTTTTTTTTTTTTTTTTTTGCGGTACACGGGCCTCTCACTGTTGTGGTCTCTCCCGTTGCGGAGCACAGGCTCCGGACGCGCAGGCTCAGCGGCCATGGCTCACGGGCCCAGCCGCTCCGCGGCATGTGGGATCTTCCCAGACCGGGGCACAAACCCGTGTCCCCTGCCTCGGCAGGCGGACTCTCAACCACTGCGCCACCGGGGAAGCCCTCACAATACAATTTCTAAGAGGCCAAAGTAAACAGTTACAAAGCAATGCAGCGGAAACAGAGACCACACCGAAAGGCTGGGTAATGACTGCTGTATTGGATGAAAGATTTCCTAACGTGAATGTGAATACGGATGCTTTAAATATGGTGTTAAATTTTTTGTGTGTGCTGCACAGTGGACAAAACTGAGATTGTTAACGGAAAGACTGAGAAAGTTAATACCAGTCCATGCAATTCAAACAGAACTCCTGTTCAGAGAGCAATCATATTTACATGGACCACAACAGAGTTGAATAAAACAAACAGCTAGCGTCCATGATGCAGTGAAAATCCAGGATGTAGGAAAATAGGGGTGGCGTATAACTGGAGAAGATGCGCTCACGGTACTGATATGAGCGCAACGATAAGAGAAAGAGGATTTTGAAGATTCCAAATCCAGAGGGGGTTACATACCCACTGCTCTTATCCCCTTCCAAGTTAGCTTTGGGAATGGACGCTTGCCACCTAGGAAACCACTGCAATAAGTATAAGAACTAACTAATGTAAACACATTTTAAGACCTCTGATTGTGTCCAGATTTCTCTAAAGTTTTAGCATCTAAGACAGCATTGAATGAACATGTAGTGTTTCTTGTTGTTTGCATTAAGCTCTATAAACTACGACAGCCTGTGGGCCAAATTCAGCCTACCACCTGTTTTTGAACAGATGGAGAGCTAAGAATAGTTACTTTTTAAAAAATTAAGCCTTTTATTTTGAGATAATTGTAGATTCAAAGGTGGTTGTAAAAAGTAATACAGAGCGATCCTATGTTTCCTCTACCTAGTTCTCCCCAATATTAATTTCTTCAAACCTGTAGTACAATGACCTAGTACAACCAGGATATTGACACTGGCACAGTCAACAGAGGCCGCAAGGATGGTCTGTTCCCCTTTTATAGCTACACCACCTTCCCTCTTGCCCCACTCCCTCCATTGTCCCGTGGTGACCACTAACCTGGTCTCTATTTCAATGGCTTTGTTATGTATATATTTGTTATATAACAAAATGTAGCCATTTAGGATTGACTTTTTTGCTTAGCATAATTCTCTGGAGAGTCCTCTAGGTTTTATATAAATCAGTTTTTTTTTTAAATTGCTGTGTGGTTATTTCATGATAAGGATGTACTCTGTACCACTCCCCCGTTAAACTATTCACCTGTTGAAGGATATCTGTGTTGTTTCCAGTTTGGGGCTGTTATGAATAAGGCTGCTGTGAACATTCATGTATAGCCTTTTGTGTTTGAACATAGTCTTTACTTCTCTGGGATAAATGCCAAGGAGTGCAATTGCTGGGTCATGTGGTAGCTGCCAAACGGTTTTCTAGAGTTGCAGCAGTACCACTTTACATTCCTACCAGCAATACAGTCCAATTTCTCTGTGTTCTTGCCAGCATTTCGTGTTGTCACTATTTTAAAATTTTAGCTATTCTGATAGAGCTGTAGTGATATCTTACTGTGGTTTTAATTTGCATTTCCCTAACGACTAAACGTGTTGAACATCGTTTTATGTGCTTATTTATAACCTGTATATCCTCTTCAGTGAAATGTGTCTTCATATCTTTTACCCATATTCTAATTGGATTATTTATTTATTTTTTTGCTGTTGAGTTTTGAGAGATTTGTATACATTCAGATGCTAGCTCTTTTTCAGATATGTGGTTTGCAAATATTTTCTCCTGGTGGTAGCTTTTTTCATTTTATAATTTTTTAATTACCAAAAAAGTTATTGTATAAAGCATGACAAATTCTCTTGGTTTTCCTTCAGCTGAGAGTGTCTTGACTTCGCCTTCATTCCCGAAGGACTTTTTCACTGTGTATAAGATACTGGGTTAAACAGTTCTTTTCTTTCAGCCCTCAAAAATATTGTGCCAGTTACTTCTGGTCTCCATGATTTCTGATTAGAAGTTTGCTTTAATTAAAATTGTTTTCTCTTTATAGCTAAGGTGTTGTTTCTCTCTTGATGCTTCCAAGATTGTTTTGTTTTGTTTTCAGAAGTTTGACTATAATATAGGCTTCCCCTGTTACCTGAAAGTAGAGCATTCCTATGAAACCTTTTGTAAGCCGAAATGGTGTGAAGCAAAGAAGCAATTCTTTTTGTCATAAAAGCAAAAATTTTCTTCAGATTTCTTTTAGTGAGTGAAAACAGGTACTAGCATAGGTCTTTTGTAGAAGCAAAGTGGTTTAAAGCAAACTTTCGAAAAGCAGGAGACACCTGTATGTCACAGTGTGGATTTCCTTGGGTTTATCCTGTTTGGGGATTGCTCAGCCTCTTGGGAAATTTTCAGGCATGATTTCTTTGAGTACTTTTTTAGCCCTTCCCTTTCTCTCCTCTCCTTCCAAGACTCCAATGACACAATTGTTGGGTCCCTTGTTATAGTTTCACATGTTCCTGAGAGTCTGTTGATTTTAATTTTCATTCTGTTTTCTCCATGTTGTTCAGGTTGGGTAATTTCTATTGTTCACTGATTGTTTCTTGCATCTCCTCCATTCTGCTTGAGCCCCTCTGCTGAGTTTTTATTTGATATGGTATTTTTCAGTTCTAAGATTTCCATTTGGTTTTACTTTACATCTTCTGTTTCTGTGCTGAAACTTTCCTTATTTTCATTTTTTCCTGTTATGTTTCTGATTGCTTCCTGAAGCATTTTATGATGGCTGCTTGAAATCTTTGTTGGCTCATTCTAACATCTGTGTCATCTCGTTGTCCCTCATTGATTGTCTTTTCTCATTCAGGTTGAGATCTTCCTGGTTCTTGGTATGACAGTTGATTGAAACCTGGATATTTCGGGCATTATATAATGAGATTCTGGATCTTAATTAAATCTTGTGTTTTAGTGGGCCTATTCTGACAATGTTAGAGCACAGATGGGGTGCAGCATCATTCCCGTCAGATGGTAGTGGAAACCCCAGTTTTTGACTCAGCTTCTATTGACACCTGGGGAGAGGGGCTCCTCGTTACTGCTGGATGGGTGGGAGTTCTGGCCCCCCGGTAGTCTGTTACTGATACCACCCTGGCTGAGAGGGGCACGGGTTCCTCATTACTGCTTCTGACATGGACTCCAGTCTCACTGTGGGGCATAAGAGGGTGGCCTTATTACCACCCAGCTGTGGTTAATATCCTGACTCTCCACTAGACCTCACTGATGCCCCCTAGTGGAGAAGGGTAAGGATGCTTTGTTACTGCCTCCTGGGGGCTCCCCACATTAGTCTCCACTGGTACTGCTGAGGTGATGCCTCCTTACCTGCTGGCAGGGACAAAAGTGCTGCTGTTCTGCTGCCCTACTTAGCCTTCTTGACACCACTTTGGTGAGGGATCTGGGTTGAGGGTGGAAATCTAGGTGCTCCGCCTACCTTTGCTGGTGTGGTGGAAGAGGGGCTTCAGTTTGCTCTGTGGTGTTTGGCTCAATTAGAGTGGTTGTTGTCTAGACGTTTTCTGCCTTGCTCTGCTGCCCCTTGTCTTTTGTCTAGAGAGAGCAGACTCTGCGGGGGCTTTTTTGTTTGGGCCCATTGCCCTTTCAAGGTTGTCAGCGTTTTCAGCTCCAAGTCTGGGATATGTAAGTGGATTAGTTTGCCTGGGCTCCTGTAACAAAGTACTACAAACTGGGTGGCTTAAATAATAGACGCAAAATTTGGAGTGCCTTATACATCTAGCATAGTGTCTTCAATTAAATAAATGCATTTTCTCCAAAATGAAGCTATTATGTTTGGCCATTAAATCCTTTATTTCCTAAAGTACTCTTTTTTTTTTTTTTTTTTTTTTTTTTGGCGGTACGCGGGCCTCTCACTGTTGTGGCCTCTCCCGTTGCAGAGCAGAGGCTCCAGACGTGCAGGCTCAGCGGCCATGGCTCACGGGCCCAGCTGCTCTGCGGCATGTGGGATCTTCCTGGACTGGAGCATGAACCCGTGTCTCCTGCATAGGCAGGCGGACTCTCAACCACTGCGCCACCAGGGAAGCCCTCATATTTTTGATATTCAAGTAGTGTATAAACTAAGTTTTTGTTTTCTAAGCTCTGAGACTTTTTTTTTAAATTTATTTTATTTCTATTTATTTTTGGCTGCATTGGGTCTTTGTTGCTGCACACGGGCTTTCTCCAGTTGCAGCTAGTGGGGGCTACTCTTCATTGTGGTGTGCAGGCTTCTCATTGCGGTGGCTTCTCTTGTTGCGGAGCATGGGCTCTAGGCGCATGGGCTTCAGTAGTTGTGGCTCACGGGCTTAGTTGCTCCGTGGCATGTGGGATCTTCAAGGACCAGGGCTCAAACCCATGTTCCCTGCATTGGCAGGCGGATTCTTAACCACTGCGCCACCAGGGAAGCCCTGAGACTGTTTTTTAAATTCATTCATTCATTCATTCATTCATTCATTTTGGCTGCATTGGGTGTTTGTTGCTACATGCGGGCTTTCTCTAGTTGTGGCGAGCAGGGGCTACTCATTGTTGTGGTGCGCGGGCTTCTCATTGTGGTGGCTTCTCTTGTTGTGGAGCACAGGCTCTACGCACGCGGGCTTCAGTAATTGTGGCACGTGGGCTCAGTACTTGTGGCCTGCGGGCTCTAGAGCACAGGCCCAGCAGTTGTGGTGCACGGGCTTAATTGCTCAGTGGCATGTGGGATCTTCCTGGACAAGGGCTCAAACCCATGTCCCCTGAGTTGGCAGGCAGATTCTTAACCACTGCGCCACCAGGGAAGTCCCACTGAGACTGTTCTTGATTCATGCTTGTTTTTGTAAACTACTGTATTGAGATATAATTGACATATTAAAAACCTGTACATATTTAATGTATGCAACTTGATGAGTTTAGAGATAAATATACATCTGTGAAATCATCTATGCCATTAACTTATCTATCAACTTCAAAAGTTTCCTCCCTCTCTTTACTATTTTATTGATGATTATTTTCAGAACATTGTGTGTATATATGTATGTATGTGTATACGTTGCTTACATATACACACATTTGTGTGTATACATATATATACATATACATATATATGTATATATTTATTCTCCCGAAATTCTTGGGTGCAACTCTTGTTAATATAAAAACTTTTAGTTATAAGCTAAACTTTTTATGCAGCAAATGAAGCCAAAGAGCTGTTTTAATTTAGATACTCATAATTTTATCCATCAAAGTCATTTGGGAGTGACTCATCAAATAATTTATCTCAGCTGAGAGATATGTTTGGGATTGGAAATGGTTTGAACTGAAACAGTACTGACTTTTGGAAGATTTTCCTCAAGTTGATGAAAATGAGGAATTTCAAAGCTGTTCTGATTTTCAGAAACAAACAAACAAAATAGTAATCGTACCAAAATGGGAAGAATGTTAGCTTAGCTTAGTTCTTTTTTTTTTTTTTTTTTTTTTGAGGTACACGGGCCTCTCACTCTTGTGGCCTCTCCCGTTGCAGAGCATAGGCTCTGGACGCACAGGCTCAGCGGCCATGGCTCACGGGCCTAGCTGCTCTGCAGCATGTGGGATCTTCCTGGACCGGGGCATGAACCCGTGTCCCCTGCATTGGCAGGCGGACCCTCAACCACTGTGCCACCAGGGAAGCCCAGCTCAGTTCTTTTCTATTTTGTCACTTTAATGTATAAAATTTTCTGATATAGATCTGTTATGCGCACCTCAAGTACAGCGTAGCATCTACTTATTATGGGCCCTTTGGCCTCATCTTATATAATAATCTTTTAGGCGGTTCACCATACCTGATAAAAGGCATGTTGACCTGATAAGTGAGAAGCCTAGTTCTTTATTTTATGTGAAGCACACAGAGCCAAATAAATTTTATTGCTGATGGTTCTTCCTGTTAAGGGAGCAACCATATCATTTCTGTGTGAGTAAACAAAATTTAGGAAGTCACACATCAGGCTTCTCTTAATCTAGAAGTGGTCTTGATTATCAGTTGTCAACTGTCGTTGTCAAAACAAGTGTGGTTCAGTCTAACCACTTACGTCCTTGGGCATATTTTCTTTTTCCCCTCCTTGGTGGGCAGTGGAGGAAGGTGTACCAGTTTAAACTGTTAAGTGCAGCCTCTGCCATTGGGTGCCTTCCCAAGAGGGTTTACCTGTATCATGCTGAGTGGGATTCCTAAGGCAATGATTCTTGATGGGGCTTTAAAGAAGGGAGAACCCTGGGCTGTGGGTAGCATCCCTGCTGCCAGCAACTCGTACTGCAGGGAGTCACAAGTCTTTGATTTAAAAAAAAACCCAAACGTGGATAGATTAAGGCATCCACAAAAAAGGTTTTTTTTTTTATTTTTTTATTTTTTTTATTTTTATTTTTTGTGTTACGCGGGCCTCTCACTTTGTGGCCTCTCCCATTGCGGAGCACAGGCTCCGGACGCGCAGGCTCAGCGGCCATGGCTCACGGGCCCAGCCGCTCTGCGGCATGCGGGATCCTCCCGGACCGGGGCACAAACCCGCGTCCCCCGCATCGGCAGGCGGACTCTCAACCACTGCGCCACCAGGGAAGCCCAAAAGGGTTGTTTTTAGTGGTGACTCTGGGGGTTGGGGGTCACCTTATAAAGCCCTATGTCTGTTTAGAGGCAGTGTGACCTGGTAGAAGCAGCATGGACTTCGCAGTCCCACTGACTGGACATTTTCCAGATATCTGACCTTGAGATAAATCACTCAATCTTTTAAATCTCAAAATAAAATGGGCCTAATTATTATTTTGAGGGATTATTATATAGATTACATTTAATGTAAAAGTCACCAATCATCGAAATTGACTCAAGAAGAAATAGAAAACCTTAATGGATCTATAACAAGGAGAAAAATTGAATTAATAACTAAAATTTTCTCACAAAGAAAAACCCAGGCCCAGATAGCTTCACTAGAGAACTCCATCAGTTATTTGAAGAAATAATGCTAGTTCTTTACAAACTCTTCCAGAAAATAGAGGAGTAAGGGAAACTTCCCAGTTTGTTCTATGATGTAAAAATTGGGGCTCCCCTGGTGGCACAGTGGTTAAGAATCCGCCTGCTAATGCAGGGGACACGGGTTAGAGCCCTGGTCCAGGAAGATCCCACATGCGTCAGAGCAACTAAGCCTGTGTGCCACAATTCCTGAGCCTGTGCTCTAGAGCCCGCATGCCACAACTACTGAGCCCGTGTGCCACAACCACTGAAGCCTGTGTGCCTGGAGCCCGTGATCAACAACAAGAGAAGCCACCGCAATGAGAAACCCGCGTGCTGCAACGAAGAGTAGCCCCCCGCTCAATGCAACTAAAGAAAGCCCGCGTGCAGCAGCGAAGACCCAACACAGCCAAAAATAAATAAATAAATAAGTAAAGCACATAGTAATCAAACTGACAAAAATTAAAGGCAAAGAAAAATTATTGAAAGCGACGAGGGAAAAACGACAAATAACATAAAAGGGAACTCCCATAAGGTTAATAGCTGATTTCTCAGCAGAAACTCTGCAAGCCAGAAGGGAGTGGCATAATATATTTAAAGTGATGAAAGGGAAGAACCTACAACAAAGATTACACTACCCGGCAAGTATCTCATTCAGATTCGATGGAGAAATCAAAAGCTTTACAGACAAGCAAAAGCTAAGAGAATTCAGCAGCACCAAACCAGCTCTACAACAAATGGTAAAGGAACTTCTCTAAGTGGGAAACACAAGAGAAGAAAAGGACCTACAAAAACAAACTCAAAACAACTAAGAAACTGGTAATAGGACCATACATATCGATAATTACCTTAAACGTGAATGGATTAAATGCTCCAACCAAAAGGCACAGGCTCGCTGAATGGATACATAAACAAGACCCATACATATGCTGTCTACAAGAGACCCACTTCAGTCCTAGGGACACATAAAGACTGAAAGTGAGGGGATGGAAAAACATATTCCATGAATGGAGATCAAAAGAAAGCTGGAGTATCAATGCTATATCAGATAAAATAGACTTTAAAATAACAAATGTTACAAGAGACAAGGAAGGACACTACATAATGATCAAGGGATCAATCCAAGAAGAAGATATAATAACAATTACAAATATATATGCACCCAACATAGGAGCACCTCAATACATAAGGTAACTGCTAACAGTTATAAAAGAGGAAATTGACAGTAACACAGTAATAGTGGGGGAGTTTAACACCTCACTTACACCAATGGACAGATCAACCAAACAGAAAATTAATAAGGAAACACAAGCTTTAAATGACACAATAGACCAGACAGATTTACTTGATATTTATAGGACATTCCATCCAAAAACAGCAGAGTACACTTTCTTCTCAAGTGTGCATGGAACATTCTCCAGGATAGATCACACCTTGGGTCACAAATCAAGCCTCCGTAAATTTTGAAATCATATTAAGAATCTGTCCTGACCACAGGCTATGAGATTAGAAATGAATTACAGGGAAAAAAACGTAAAAAAAACAAACACATGGAGGCTAAACAATACGTTACTAAATAACCAAGAGGTCACTGAAGAAATCAAAGAGGAAATCAGAAAATACCCAGAGACAAATTACAAGGAAAATACGATGATCGAAAACCTATGGGATGCAGCTAAAGCACTTCTAAGAGGGAAGTTTATAGCAATACAAGCCTACCTCAAGAAACAAGAAAAATCTCCAATAAACAATCTAATCTTAGACTGAAAGGAACTAGAGAAAGAAGAACAAACAAAACCCAAAGTTAGTAGAAGGAAAGAAATCATAAAGATCAGAGCAGAAATAAATGAAACAGAAACAAAGAAAACAATAGGAAAGATCAATAAAGCTAAAGGCTGGTTCTTTGAGAAGATAAAAAAAATTGATAAACCTTTAGCCAGACTCATCAAGAAAAAGAGGGAGAGGACTCAAATCAATAAAATTAGAAATGAAAAAGGAGACGTTACAACAGACACCACAGAAATACAAAGCATCCTAGAGACTACTACGAGCAACTGTATGCCACTAAAATGGACAACCTGGAAGAAATGGACAAATTCTTAGAAAGGTATAAACTTCCAAGCCTGAACCAGGAAGAAACAGAAAATATGAACAGACCAATCACAAGTAATGAAATTGAAACTGTGATTAAAAATCTTCCAACAAACGGAAGTCCAGGACCAGATGGCTTCACAGGTGAATTCTATCAAACATTTAGAGAAGAGCTAACACCCATCCTTCTCAAACTCTTCCAAAAAATTGCAGAGGAAGGAACATTCCCAGACTCATTCTATGAGGCCATTCTATGAGGCCTGATACCAAAACCAGACAAAGATACTACAAAAAAAGAAAATTACAGACCAATATCACTGATGACTGTAGATGCAAAAATCCTCAACAAAATACCAGCAAACAGAATCCAACAACACATTAAAAGGATCATACACCATGACCAAGTGGGATTTATCCCAGGGATGCAAGGATTCTTCAATATAGGCAAATCAGTGTGATACACCATATTAACAAATTGAAGAATAAAAACCATATGATCATCTCAAAAGATGCAGAAAAAGCTTTTGACAAAATTTAACACCCATTTATGGTAAGAACTCTCCAGAAAGTGGGCATAGAGGAAACCTACCTCAACATAATAAAGGCCATTTACAACAAACCCACAGCAAACATCATTCTCAATGGTGAAAAACTGAAAGCATTGCCTCTAAGATCAGGAACAAGACAGGGATGTCCACACTCGCCACTATTATTCAACGTAGTTTAGAAAGTCCTAGCCACAGCAATCAGAGAAGAAAAAGAAATAAAAGGAATACAAATTGGAAAAGACGAAGCAAAACTGTCACTGTTTGCAGATGACATGATACTATACATAGAGAATCCTAAAGATGCCACCAGAAAACTACTAGAGCTAATCAATGAATCTGGTAAAGTTGCAGGATACAAAATTAGTGCACAGAAATCTCTTGCATTCCTATACACTAATGAGGAAAAATCTGAAATAGGAATTAAGGAAACTCTCCCATTTGTCATTGCAACAAAAAGAATAAAATACCTAGGAATAAACCTACCTAGGGAGCCAAAGACCTGTATGCAGAAAACTATAAGACACTGATGAAAGAAATTAAAGACAATACAAAAAAATGGAGAGATATGCCATGTTCTTGGTTTGGAAGAATCAATATTGTGAAAATGACTCTACTAACCAAAGCAATCTACAGATTCAATGCAATCCCTATCAAATTACCAAAGGCATTTTTTACAGAACTAGAACAAAAAATCTTAAAATTTGTATGGAGACACAAAAGACCCCGAAGAGCCTCAAGCAGTCTTAAGGGGAAAAAACGGAGGTGGAGGAATCAGGCTCCCTGACTTCAGACTATACTATAAAGCTACAGTAACCAAGACAGTATGATACTGGCACAAAAACAGAAATGTAGATCAATGGAACAGGATAGAAAGCCCAGAGATAAACCCACGCACCTATGGTCAACTAATCTATGACAAAGTAGGCAAGGATATACAATGGAGAAAAGACAGTTTCTTCAATAAGTGGTGCTGGGAAAACTGGACAGCTACATGTAAAAGAATGAAATTAGAACACTCCCTAACACCGTACACAAAAATAAACTCTAAATGGATTAGAGACCTGAATGTAAGACTGGACACTATAAAACTCTCTGAGGAAAACATAGGAAGGACACTCTTTGACATAAATCACAGCAAGATCTTTTTGAATCCACCTCCTAAAGAAATGGAAATAAAACCAAAAATAAACAAATGGGACCTAATGAAACTTAAAAGCTTTTGCAAAGCAAAGGAAACTATAAACAAGACGAAAAGACAGCCCTCAGAATGGGAGAAAATATTTGCAAATGAATCAATGGACAAAGGAGTAATCTCCAAAATATATCAACAGCTCATGCAGCTCGATATTAAAGAAAAAACAACCCAATCCAAAAATGGGCAGAAGACCTCCATAGACATTTCTCCAAAGAAGACATACAAATGGCCAAGAAACACATGAAAAGCTGCTCAACATCACTAATTATTAGAGAAATGCAAATCAAAACTGCAATGAGGTATCACTGCACACCGGTTAGAATGGGCATCATCAGAAAATCTACAAACAACAAATGCTGGAGAGGGTGTGGAGAAAAGGGAACCCTCTTGCACTATTAGTGGGAATGTAAATTGATACAGCCACTATGGAGAATAGTATGGAGGCTCCTTAAAAAACTAAAAATAGAATTACCATATGACCCAGCAATCCCACTACTGAGCATATACCCAGAGAAAACCATAATTCAAAAAGACACATATGCCCCAGTGTTCATTGCAGCACTGTTTACAATAGCCAGGTCATGGAAGCAACCTAAATGCCCATTGACAGATGAATGGATAAAGAAGATGTGCTACATATATACAGTGGAATATTACTCAGCCCTAAAAACAAATGAAATTGGGTCATTTGTAGAAGCATTAATGGATCTAGAGATTGTCATACAGAGTGAAGTAAGTCAGAAAGAGAAAAACAAATATCGTATATTAATGCATGTATGTGGAACCTAGAAAAATGGTACAGATGAACCGGTTTGCAGGGAAGAAATAAAGATGCAGATGTAGAGAGGAAACGTATGGATACCAAGGGGGAAAGTTGCGGCGGGAAGGTGGTGGTATTGTGACGAATTGGGATATTGAAATTGACATATATACAGTAATATGTATAAAATAGATAACTATTAAGAACGTCCTGTATAAAAAAGTAAAATTCAAGTTTTCAAAAAAACAGACTATGTGGTAGTGGCATAAGGATAAACATATAGATCAATGGAAAATAACTGATTCTAGAAATAAAGCCTTATATTTATGGCCAGTTGATTTTCAACAAAAAGTACCAAGATAATTCAATGCAGTAAAGAATAGTCTTCAACAAATGGTCTGAGACAATGGGTTATCCATCTGCATGTAAAAGGATGAATCTAGACCCTTACACTATACAAAAATGTTAACTAAGAGTGGATCATAAACCTGATGTAAAACCTGAAACTGTAAAACTTTTAGAAGAAAACGTAGGAGAAAATATTTGTGACGTTGAGTCAAGCAAATATTTCTTAGCTATGATGCCAAAATCACAGTCCGTAAAAGAGAAAATTGATGAATTGTACTACATCAAAATTAAAAACTTTATGTGCTTCAAAAGACACCATTAAGAAAATGAAAAGAGAAGCCACAGACTGGGAGAGAATATATGTAAATCATATATCTGATAAAGCATTTATATCCAAAATATATAAAGAATTCTTATAGCTCAATAAAAGAAGAAATAATTATAAAATTGGCAAAAGATTTGAACAGACATTTCACCGAAAAAATATATGAATGCTCAATAAGCACACAAAAGATGCTCACATGATTAACCGTTAGGGAAATGCAAGTTAAAACTAGCATGAAATACCACTCACACACACTGAAATGACTCACCAAAAAGATAGTACCAGGTATGGGAGAGGATATGGAGAAATCGGAACTTTTAGGCCTTGCTGGTAGGAATGTAAAATGGTGTAGCTACTTAGGAAAATAGTTGGACAGTTTCTTTTAAAAGTTAAACATAAATTTACCATGTGACTCAAATTCTACTCATAGGAATGTACTAAATAGAAACAAAAAGATGTCCACACACAGACTTGTATGTAAATGTTCATAATAGCTTTATTCATAATAGCCTCAGTGGAAACAACTCAAATGTCAATGAACTAGTGAAATGGATAAAGAAAATGTGGTTTATTGATACAACAGAACACTATTCAGCAACAATAAAAACAACAAAATATCAATACATGCTACAGTATGAACCACAAAAACATACCAAATGAAAGAAGCCAGATGCAGAAACCCACACTGTATATGAATCCATTTATATGAAACGTCCAGCTAAATCATAAAGACAAAGTAGTTTAGCAGATTCCTGGGGTTGGGCATGGGAAGGGGGGTGATGGCAAATGGGCACTAGGGATCTTTGGGGAATGATGGAAATACTGTAAAATTGGGTTGTGGCAATAGTTGCAAAACTTTGTAAATTTAGTAAAAATCATTGAATTATACCCTTGAAATGGCTGAATTTTATGCTTTGTAAATTATTAATAGAACTGTTAACGATTAAATGAGTTTACATTATAGTGGCTGGCACATGGTCCTCCATAAATGATAGTCTTATTCTTTGAAGATGTATTTTATCTTCTGAGCTCAGACCTAATGCCTCAAGAGGGCAAGGATGGCACGTGCTCACAGCTAGCACTTACTGAGTACTCACTGTTCCGGACTCTATGCTAACCGTTTTATGTGTATTGCCTTCTTTAATCTCACAACTCTCTGACATCGGTAGTAGTATTGTGCCTGTTCTACAGAAAAGGAAACGGAAGATTTGTTATGGTCTTGGGGTCAAGGCATGGAGACTACCTGGCCTCCACCAGATCTGACCTGTCCAAATGTGTCGGGAACCTTTAAGACCTAAGAATTTCTAGTCTGGTCATGGGTCTGGCTAGGTGGCTCTGAGCATCTCCTTTGTGCTATGCTTGGCCCTCCTGAAGCCTTTGCTGTTTGAAGCCTTGCTGTTCTAGATTACCTCGCAGTTCTGCTGTGCAATGAAATTGCTGGTCACCATAACAATAATTACCTGGCTGACTCTGACTCATGTTTCTCCTTGTCACAAAACTGTGACTGCTCTTCTTTGAGGTGTCAAAATATTTTTTTAATGAATTATAGTTGATTTACCATGTTTCAGGTGTATTCAGTTTTATACACACACACACACACACACACACACACACATATATAAACATATATATGTGTTTTCCAGATTCTTTTCTATTATAGGTTATTACAAGATTTTTAGTATAGTTCCCTGTGCTATATAGTAGGTCCTTGTTTTTTATCTATTTTATATATAGTGGTGTGTATCTGTTAATCCCAAACTCCTAATTTTTCCCTCTCCTGCCTTCCCCTGTGGTAACCATAAGTTTGTTTTCCATGTCTGTGAGTCTTTCTGTTTTGTAAATAAGTTCATTTTTATCATTTTTTTCAGATTCCACATAGAAGTGATATCATATATTTGTCTTCCTCTGACTTACTTCACTTAGTATGATAATCTCTTGATCCATCCATGTTGCTGCAAATGGCATTATTTCATTCTTTTTTATGGCTGAGTAATATTCTATTGTATATATCTAACACATCTTTATCCATTCATCTGTCGATGAGCATTTAGACCTGGTTGCTTCCAGGTCTTGGCTATTGTACATAGTGCTGCTATGAACATTGGGGTGCATGTATCTTTTTGAATTAGAGTTTTTGTCTTTTCTGGATATATGCCCGGAAGTGGGATTGCTACATCACATGGTAACTCTATCTTTAGTTTTTTAAGGAACCTCCATACTGTTCTCCATAGTGGCTTCACCACTTTACATTCCCACCAACAGTGTAGGAGGATTCCTTTTGCCACACCTTCTCCGGCATTTATTATTTGTAGACTTTTTAATGGTGGCCATTCTGACCGGTGTGAGGTGATACCTCATTGAGGTTTTGATTTGCATTTCTCTAACAATTAGCAACACTGAGCATCTTTTCATGTGCCTGTTGGCCATCTTTATGTCTTCTTTGGAGAAATGTCTATTTAGGTCTTCTGCCCATTGTTTGATTTGGTTGTTTGTTTGTTATTGAGCTTCATGAGCTACTATGACCCCTCTTGACCCATGCTGGAGGATGGTGCTGTGTGGCAGGTAGCCTCTGAACACTGCCCAGTTGGCTTCTGTGACTTGTGCCAATGTTTTTGCCTCATGCCTGCCTTGGGAGTCCCTGGCGGTCATGAAAATTTTTCCCCAGGCTCTTCCCTCAGCCAGGACTCATAGGCCCATTGCCCATTCATTGTCATCCCTGGGCACAGTGAGTGCATCCTCTCTGTAGCAGGAAAGAGCCTTTCATCAGTTTGGAATGCTTTATCCCTTAGGGTTTAGATCTTGGTGATGCTCTAGGCTGTGGGATTGGGAGGGTAGGAGAGAGTTTCAGTTGCTAGTTGGGTATAAGTCCTTGGGCCCAAATCCCTCTCACACTAACTTCTGCATTCCTGGGATTCTAATGGTTTCATTT
Source organism: Lipotes vexillifer (assembly GCF_000442215.2). Classification (NCBI taxonomy): domain Eukaryota; kingdom Metazoa; phylum Chordata; class Mammalia; order Artiodactyla; family Lipotidae; genus Lipotes; species Lipotes vexillifer. The sequence continues at coordinate 1,673,529 of NW_006775074.1, forward strand.
GCTCTAACTATTAAGCACCATGGCTGCTGTTCTATATTAGATTCCTATTAGACATTAGTTAAGACATATAAAAGGAGTGTGTAGATGCTCAGATGGTCCTACGTTAGGTCAAGTATGAAGTGAAAATCTCCCCCCACGCCCATCAGCATTCAGACAAATTCACAGTTCTGTGCTCCTTTCTGCAGCTGACAATTTGATATGGCTAGTAGTTTGTCTTGTATCTAAACTGCCTCAAACTTCCTTTGCTAAAGGCATTCCCCATGTTTGGATTCAATCCACCCACTGACTGCTACTTATCCAATACCTCCCTGTGCTAGGTGTACAGGGGAGGCAAAGAAGCCTAATACTCCTCTTTTCTAGGAGCTTTCAGGCCAGTTGGAGAGACTGGAGGCGGGTGTATAAAGAGGAAATGTACATTAAGTGAGATAAGGGGATGGGGAGGGGATAACTGCACAGCACTGTTAAAACCACGATTACGGATTGCTTGGGTCAGGTTAACCATGGTTGAGGGGTGGCAGGGATCTAGACAAACTCACCGCAGGGCAAGCCTTTATTTAGGCAGCCCAAGCTGCTGAGCTGATTGCTCTCCCAGAGGGGAGGGCGCCCTCTCAGTATCATGGTCCTGGGGAGACTGCGTCCCACTTAGCTGGAGCGGTGCTGTTGAAAGATAATCCAGAGCTGTCCATCATTTTGTTTTAACTGACATTTGGGGGTTATCTGTGTTTTTCCAGCAGCCTTCCTTCCTTCAAATTTGGTTGATTATCAAACCAGTTTGCTCCTGGATAATTAAGAAGTAAAAGTATATATTTAGGCCATTACAAGGCAAAAGTTAACTCAAGTCCCACCTCCTCTTTGAGTTGACTCCCAGAGTTAGGTGACCTGATTGGTCTTTCTCCTGCGGCTCTGCTTCTACTCCTTTCATTGTGTTTTAGCTCAATCATGGGCTAAACTGACTTTTGTAATATGAAGGGGGTTATAACCCTCTTCATGGCATGGTTTCTGTAGGAAACTATTCTGTCCTGAGGCACAGCTGCCTCTCCTTCGACCCCTCCCACAGCAACACATGGGCAACTGCTCTGTCAACTCCCTGGGTCCGGGGAGGGGAGGGGAGGAGGGAGGGGAGAGGGTCAGGGATTGAACTCATACACAAAGCAGAGAGAGAGAGAGAGAGAGAGAGAGGGAGGGGGAGGGGAGGGAGGGGAGGGAGGAGCAGCAGGTAGGCCTCACTCCTCTCCTTTCAACATTCAACCAGAGCTGCTTGCTTTTTATCTTGACTGTATATATGTTGGGCTTCAGCATATGATTCCTTTCAAACATTGAATCCTGCTGTTAAGCGAAAACTATTGAAAACCACTGTTTTAAGAAAGTGGGTATGAAGAGGA
>NW_006775074.1:1674920-1695586 GCF_000442215.2 Lipotes vexillifer
GAATGCCGAACCTAGTGATTTAAAAGAAGTTTGCTTGTGGACTTGACCTAATAATCTGGAGGGGCAAATGCACTGTAAGTCCTGGACATATTCCAGGTTCATGCTCTCTTGACTTTGTTAAGTTTTAAAATCATTGTAGTCTAGAGTCTTCGATTCAACATGCAGATGTAGCGTATTTTAAAGATACGTACCTTTAAATTTTTGCATTGTTTGCATTTGCATTAGGGATATAAAGGTTTTAGAATTTGTTTATGGACTGTCCTTTACCTAAACATACTTTTTCTTCCCATCTTCTAAAGATAACACTGAAAAGTATTCTATTATTTTCTCTGTGTCCAGGCTAGAAATTACTAAATTTCTAATTAAAGGTACGGTGACGGGTTATTTTCCTCATGTGGGTCATTGTACCCTCTGATGTTTTGTCATGAAACATGGCTTCTGTGGATAGAGCACTGCTCACCACCTGCTTGCTGACAAGACATAATGCTGGGAAGTGGTAAGAGCCAGAGCTGGGAATCAGAAGCTGGCGTTTCTGACTCTTGCTCACCATGATTCTAGTAAGTTCTTAACAGCTTGATTCCCAGGAACAAGGATACTAGCCTTGCTGACTGCACAGGCTTGTTTTGGGCTGAAATGAATAATGCTCTCTGAAGGCTTTTTGCAAATATCAAGAGCTCTACAAACCCACGTGGTTGTTTCACCTGAAGTGAACAGGGCTCTGCATTCCCCGTGGCAATGACACTTGTCTAAGGACATTGTGACTTATCTTTCCGTATGTGGAGATTTAGTTTCTTCAAAGAGAAAAAGAAAATTATAAAAACTGTAGGACTTAACCTGGAGTAATGACATGGGGATTTTTCGTAATCTTTATATAAATGTCATTTTTAAAGAAAGAAAAATGGATTATCATGCTTGTATATCTGGAACTTGAGTTTCATTGTTCACCACCATGCTATTACTATTCTTTGCAGGCTTGGCATTTGTGTTTTAAGTCCAAAGAATTTCTCATTCTTTAATTGTATTTAAAACAGAGGTATGACAAAGGAGAAGGTAACAACAGCAATGCTTTATAGTTTCTTTATCTTATGTCCATGAAGTAATAATTAGTACTAACAGGAAAGCATTAATATTTGGCACATATGTTTTAAGTGTGCAAACAGCACATTCCAGGTCTTCTGTGTTAAAAGAGAGAGACAGGGGGCTTCTCTGGTCGCGCAGTGGTTGAGAGTCTGCCTGACGACGCAGGGGACACGGGTTCGTGCCCCGGTCCGGGAAAGATCCCACATGCCGCGGAGCGGCTGGGCCCGTGAGCCATGGCCGCTGAGCCTGCGCGTCCGGAGCCTGTGCTCCGCAACGGGAGAGGCCACAACAGTGAGAGGCCCGCGTACCACAAAAAAAACAAACAAACAAAAAACAGAGAGACATTACAAAGATGAATGCAGAAACAGTGAGCTGTATCTTTTTTTCCTAAAAGAAATTTTAGGATGTTTACATAGCTATTCATTTCAAAAAATCATGGGGTTTTCAAACCTAGTACAACAGAGCTGCACTCGATCTGTTTGTATTTAGAATATAGTGTGTCCCTTTCCCTCATCCTGTGTTGTTACAGAGGAAATGGGTTTCAGTATACATGATTCAGGTGGGAAAAAACTGCATATTTCATTCCAAACTATTCCTTAGACTGGAGAAAAAAATCTCTTTTGGAGAAGTCCTGTTTATTTTAGAGTAACTGTAGCTGAACAATTTGTTTGTTAATGCAGAAATACAAACAGCTTTATTGAACAAGATACTATTTTCTAGCTGCCTTACAGAAAGGATTTACTCAGGAAAACAGAACAGAATTTCTCAGTTTCATTAATCAGCTTTGTAAATATTTTGCCAGAGCTTTTTTCCTCGGGGTGGGCGAAGCAAATGAAAAAGTTTAAAAGCTCATATTTGTCTGTTTTGTTTTAGCTTGATGTATTTATTAAGAGTAAATTCTGTGTGTCTTTGCAGCTCGTCAATATGTGTATTCAGAAGTTTTTCAAGTTCTTTTGCTCGCTCCTCCTCCTCCAGAAAGAAATGCTGTGCAGCCAAAGAAGCTGGGGGCGACTAAAAAAAAGAAAGAAAAGTTAGATGAGGAACACAAGGCCTTTTACAAAAAGTTTTCATATTTCTTGGTATGCTTCACCCCTGACAAAACACTGCAACTCTTAATGAAATAATGTATCTTAAGCTGAACTCTCTACACCAGTGTAATACAGTTGCTGCTAATGAACCCCTTAAGGAACGAAAACAGCAAGTGAAGAGTATAGTAGAGTCGGGCAAAGAAAGCTTATAGAGGAAAGAAACTTAAGGCTGGGCTTCAAGGGGGCTCGCTGCTGCATGGAGGTGGCCAGGCGAGGTGGGATAAAAGCATGATGTATAGTGGAGGTGGGTGCGTAATGCTGGGGCTATCTTGTTTGTCCAACTGCAGTTGAGAATGCTTCAGTGATGAGTGCCTGCTTCCACCCTTCATGTGGTATGGAAGTGCTCAGTTAACTGTGACCTACTGTGTGTAGTGCTTATTTACACACACACACGCACACACATACAATGTGTGGCTGAGGAATAAAGGGCAATGATACCATAATTGTGCAGTGTTTCATTCAAAATAATTTCAGTTAATTAAAAAAAATAAGTTGGGGAAATCTGTACTTTAATTTTTTAGCTCTGCGGCACCCCCCAGACTCCTCTTCAACGTCTGTTTTATGGGAAGAATGGGATTTTTATAAAGCGTTTGGAGAGTCAGCGATCTGTATGCAGGTGAATTCTGTTATAGGGGGATGCAGTTCTCAAGTCTGGCCTCTGCCAGAAGTGTAGGGATTGTGGCAGATGACAGTGGAGTACTGCCAGCGTATCCAAGTAGTAGCCCCAACTGTAGCTGCCGTGCCAGGTATCACATCTTTACTGAAGTAGAATGTCACAGTCTTGGGGACATGGTATGCTGCTGTTGATCTGGCAAATGCATTCTTTTTAATACTCAGTAAGGAGGAAGATCAGAAGCAGTTAGCATTCTCATGGAATAGACAACAGTACACATCCACGTTCTCACCCCAACATTATGTTTTATGTTAACGATGCTGTCATAATACACTCTCAAGGAGCCTGGACCACCTGGATGTTCCACGGACTGCAGACTATAGGACATGATACAGTAACATGAACATCCTGCTAAGCCCTGATGAGCAAGAATTGGCAAGCATGTTGAAGGCTTGGAAAGACACAGGTACTCCAGAGAGTGAAAGGTAAACCCCAGAAGCAATTCAAGGCTTGACACTTTGTTTGTAGGTGTCTGGTGACATGGAACATGTCAGGACATCTCCTTTTAAGCACAAAGTAATGCACCTTGCATTTCTTATCACTATGAAAGAAGCATAAAGCTTGGTAGGTCTCTTCAGGTTTTGAAGGCAGCATGTTCCGCTCTTGGGAGGAATAACCTGACATTTATTACGTGGACACAGAGGCAGTTTTGTTTGTTTTTGAGCAGGGCCCAGAGCAAGAAAGGGCTTTGCAGTAAGTTGGGGATGGGGGGAAAAGCAGTCCTGCTAGTTGGGTGAAATGACTTAGCAGCTCTCATACTAGAAGAATTTCTCGTAGAGAAAAGTGCTCTGTGGAGCCTTTGGCAAGGTTCGGGGCGGGCGGGGGTGGGGGGGAGTTGTGTTACAAACCCTTGAGATTCTGCAGCAAGCCCATGCCATCTGCTGCAGAAAACTGTATACCATTTGCAGAACAGTTCCTGTCATGCTAGTGCACCCCGGTTGAGACAGAGCATCTAAGAAGTAGACAGGATGACTTGATCTAGCTTCTGTCCTTGGCCACTCCAGTGGAAATTATGCATGGGCCGAACAGCACCATCTCCCTTTTACCCAGGTTCATCTAGCTACTGGTCCTGTTGAATGGCTGATCTGCTTGCAATAGAGGCCAAAGCTGAGCTTCTGATCTGGCACCGTCCCTCAAGGACATCAACCAGCCTCTCGGTGGCAATTAGATTACATCAGGTCCCTTATACTTTGGGAAAGGCAATGTGTTATCCTTACCAGAACTGATGTGTATCCTATAATTTGCCTTTCCTGCCTGCAGGGCCTCGGTCAGCACCACTATCCGAGGGCTCACAGAGTAACTGATTTACTGACATGAGATCCTGATTAATGATAAACGAACCTACTTTACAGCAGAGGAGTATGGCAGCGAGGGCGTGACCGGGTATCTACTGGTTCTACCACATACAGCATGAAGTGTCTCCAGAGGACGCTATAGCCTGATGGGCTTCTTGAAGGCACAGCTGAGGAATTAGCTTGGAAATCATATCCCGCGCAGACGGGGTGCCATTCTTCAGCATATGGTAGAGACCTTAAACCAATGGCTGTTATAGGCTACTGTGTTTGTAGCAGTGATCTGGGAACAGAAGGGAGGATGTAGGAATGGCTTCACTCTCTGTTGGCCCTCTTGGAGAATTTGTTCCTTCTGTCTCTGTCTGGTTGGTCTACAGGTCTTTGGCCTCAGAGAAGCAATGCCTCTCACCAAGTGAGACTGTAAGAGTCTCCCTAAACTTAAAGCTTTGGCTCTACCTAGTCACCTTGGCCTCCTCATGCTGACAGATCAGAGGCACAGAAAAGAGGTACTATACTGGCAGCGGTAACTGACCCCAATCATCATGAATAGGTAAAACAACTACTACATAATGGAAGCAGTGAGGAATGTGTTTGGAACTCAGGTAATCCACTGAGGTGGTCTTCTGGTGCTCTCATGCCCAGATTTAACTGTAGATGACAAACCACATCCTGATAAGGGCACGGGAACCAGGGGCTCACCCCACAAGGCAAGCCACCTGGACCAACAGAAGTGCCAGTTGAGGGGGGCGGGAACCTAGAGTGGGTGAGGACATGATGAGTATCAGTTAAGCCCTTGAGACAGCATCAAGGGCTATAGTTTGCTCTACCAACCCTCCTCTGTAAATTTTCCCAGAAATTACGACCAGCCAGAATCTTGGAGAAGCGGTGCCCGAATGGAATGAACAACATGAAAAGCACATGGCTCTGAGTGGTTCAAGAAGTGGACCCCGCAGTGGATGCCGCTGGTGCTCTACCTGGATCCCTTCACCAGGCTGGTGCATCTATCCTCCAGCTGCTGTGGGTTTTGGCTGCTAACAGCTCAGAGCTGGCCACTTCTCTGGAGATCTGCCTGTGGCTAAACTGGAGCCTCCCGCCTCACCTGGGAAGTTACTATTCCCCCCTCTTCTCAGAGGCAGTGGCTGATTGACACAGGGCCCCAAACACCAGCCAAGAAGATGGCAGAGTAGAAAGGCCCTGAGCTCACCTCCTCTCACAGGCACATCACAATCACAACTGTCTGCAGAACAACCATCGAAGAAAAAGGCTGGAACCTTCCAGGAAAGATCTTCTACAATGAAAAGCATAAAGAAGGAACCACAACAAGACGGGTAGGAGGAACGGACTTGCGACATAATCAAATCCCATGCCCTCCCAGGTGGGCGGCTCACAAATGGGAGAATAATTATATTGCAGAGGTTCTCCCACAGGTGTGAGAGTCCTGAGCCCCACATCAGGCTCCCCAGCCTGTGGTTCCAGCACTGGGAAGAGGAGCCCCCAGAGCATTTGGCTTTGAAGGCCAGCCGGGCTTAACTGCAGGAGCCCCACAAGACTAGGGGAAATAAAGACTTCACTCTTAAAGGGCTCACACAAAATCTCACGTGCACCAGGACCCAGGGCAAAAGTAGTGATTTGATAAGAGCCTGGGTCAGATCTACCTGCTGACTTTGGAGAGTCTCCTGGAGAGGTAAGGAGTGGCTGTGGCTAACCCTGGGGACAAAGACACTGGTGTCTGTCAGACATACCGGGGAACATTCAACTGCGTGAACACTCCTGACAACTGACATCTTGGATCATTAGCGCCAAGACCAGGCCCCACCCAAGAGCCTGCAGGCTCCAGTGCTGGGGTGCTTCAGGCCAAACAACTAAGTGTGCAGGAACACAACCCTACCCATCAGCAGACAGGCTGCCTACAGACTAAAGAACCCACAGCCGCCTGTGGACACACCCCTAGACAGGGCCCAGCCCACCAGAGGGCCAAGACCCAACTCTACCTACCAGTGGGCAGGCACTGGCCCCTCTTGCCAGGAAGCCTGCACAAACCTCTAGATCAGCCTCACCCACCACAGAGCAGACACCAGAAGCAAGAAAACTACAATCCCACAATGCAGGCCTCCTGGGACTAGCTGGGCCCTGGCCCTGCCCAGTAGCAGGCCAACGCAACCTTCCAGACACCTTGGACCCCATAGTCAACTGCCTCCCCCCGCAGTGATCTGAAATGAGCTCTGGGATCCCAGGGCCCTGCAGCCAGACTCTAGGAACCAGCTCTCCCTGCCACTAGTCCAGCACTAACCCCAGGATCTGGCTTTACCTGCCAGTGAGTTGGCGACAGCCTCAGTCTTTGGGACCCTGATTCCACCCACCAGTGAGCACTAGCCCCAGGGCCCCCTAGGATTCCACAACCAGCCACCTCGTGACCAGGCCCCACTAAACAGCAGCCAGCAGCAACTGCACAAGGCAGGGCCTGGCAACCAACCAGACTAGGGGCCAACCAAGCCTACCAGACCACCCACACAGCCTGTCATAAGAGGAGGACCCACCCAGCCCTCTTAGGGGGAACCCCTAGAGCATATACCGTGGGTGCACTGCTCGGATGCACAGGATGCCTTCTCCAAGGTCGAGAAACGTTAACTTACCAACCACATACATAAAAATACAAATAGCAACTTAGACAAAATGAGGTGGTAGAGGCGTATGTTCCAGACAAGATAAATCTTTAGAAGAAGAACTAAGTGATATGGAGATAGTCAAGCTACCCGAGAAAGAGTTCAGAGTAATGATCATAAAGATGATCAAAGAACTCAGGAGGAGAATGGATGCACAGAGCAAGAAGTTAGAATTTTTTAACTAAGAGTTAGAAAACATAAAGAGCAACCAAACAGAGATGAAGAATACAATAACTCAAATGAAAAATACACTAGAAGGAATCAATAATAGAATAAATGATTCAGAAGAATGGATCAGTGAGCTGGAAGACAGAGTAGTGGACATCACTGTTGCCGAACAGAAAAAAGAATGAAAAGAAATGAGGACAGTTTAAGAGACCTCTGGGACAACATCAGGTGCACTAATATTCACATTATAGGGGTCCCAGAAGGAGAAGAGAGAGAAAGTGCCCAAGAAAATATCTGAAGAGGTAATAGCTGAAAACCTCCCTAACCTGGGAAAGGAAATAGTTACCTAAGTTCAGGAAATGCAGAGACTCCCACACAGGATTAAGCCACAGAGGAGTACACTAAGATACATAGTAACCAAAATGAAAATAAATTAAAGATAAAGAGAGAATACTAAAAGCAGCAAGGGAAAAGCAACAAATAACATACAAAGGCATCCCCATAAGGCTATCAGCTGATTTTTCAGCAGAAACTCTGCAGTTCAGAAGGAAGTGGAGCAATATATTTAAAATAATGAAAGGGAAAAACCTACAATCAAGAATACCCAGCAAGGCTCTCATTCAGATTGGATGGAGAGATCAAAAGCTTTATAGACAAACAAAAGCTAAAAGAATTCAGTACCACCAAACCAGCTTTACAACAAATATTAAAGGACCTTCTCCAGGCAAAAAAGAAAGGCCACAACTAGAAACAAGAAAATTATGGAAGGAGAAACCTCACCAGTAAAGGAAAACATAGGAAATCATCCACACACAAAGCTAGTAAGGAGGTTAAAAGACAAAAGTAGTAAAATTGTCTATATCCACAATAAGCAGTTAAGGGATACACAAAACAATTAGATGTAAAATATGATATCAAAAACAGAAATCGGGCTTCCCTGGTGGCACAGTAGTTGAGAGTCTGCCTGCCAATGCAGGGGACACGGGTTCGTGCCCCGGTCCGGGAAGATCCCACATGCCACGGAGTGGCTGGGCCCGTGAGCCATGGTCACTGAGCCTGCGCATCCGGAGCCTGTACTCCGCAACGGGAGAGTCCACAACAGTGAGAGGCCCGCGTACCGCAAAAAACAACAACAAAACAAACAAACAGTAATCGTGAGGGAAGGAGAGTACAAATGCAAGGCATTTAAAATGCATCTGAAATTAAGAGATTAGCAACTTAAAACAATCATGTATATATGTAGACTGCTATACCAAAACCTCATTGTAACTACAAATGAAAAATCTATAATAGATATACACACAAAAAAGAAAAAGGAATCCAAACATAACACTAAAGATAGTAATCAAATCACAAAAGAAGAGAACGAAGAAAAGGAAAAAAAAAAGACCTACAAAAACAATTTAAAAAATGGCAATAAGCACATACATATCAATAATTACCTTAAATGTAAATGGATTAAATGCTCCACTAAAATACACACACTGGCTGAATGGATACCAAAACAAGACCTGTATATGTGCTGCCTACAAATTACCCACTTCAGTTCTAGAGACACATACAGGCTAAAAGTGGGGGGATGGAAAAAGATATTCTATGCAAATGGAAATCAAAAGAAAGCCAGAGTTGCAGTACTTATATCAGACAAAATAGACTTTAAAATAAAGGCTGTTAAAGAGACAAAGATGGACACTACATAATGATCAAAGGATCAATCCAAGAAGAAGATATAACAATTGTCAATATATATGCACCCAACATAGGAGCACCTCAATATATAAGGCAGATGCTAACAGACATAAAAGAAATTTACAGTAATACACTAATAGTGGGGGACTTTAACACCCCACTTACATCAATGGACAGATCATCCAGACAAAATCAATAAGGAAACACAGGTCTTAAATACCACATTAGACCAAATGGACTTAACTGATATTTATAGAGCATTCCACCCAAAAGCAGCAGAATACACATTCTCTTCAAGTGCACATGGAACATTCTCCAGGATAGATCACATGCTAGGCCACAAAACAAGCCTTGGTAAATTTAAGAAAACTGAAATCAAATCATGCATCTTTTCTGATCACAACATTATAAGACTAGAAATCAACTACAAGAAAAAGAATTGCAAAAAACACAAACATGTGGAGGCTAAACAATATGCTACTGAACAACCAATGGATCACTGAAGAAATCAAAGAGGAAATCAAAAAATACCTAGAGACAAATGAAAAGGAAAGCACAGCGATCCAACACTTCTGGGATGCAGCAATAGCAGTTCTAAGAGGGAAGTTTATAGCAATACAATCCTACCTCAGGAAACAAGAAAGATCCCAAATAAACAACCTAACCTTACACCTAAAGCAACTAGAGGAAGAAGAACAAACAAAGCAAAAAGTTAGTAGAAGGAAAGAAATCATAAAGATCAAAGCAGAAATAAATGAAATAGAGACTAAAAAAAATAGAAAAGATCAATGAAATTAAAAGCTGGGTCTTTGAAAAGATAAGTAAAATTGATAGATTTTTTTTAGCCAGACTCATAAGAAAAAAGAGAGGACCCAAATTTTAGAAATGAAAAAGCAAAAGTTATAATACAACCAACACAACATAAATACAAAAGATCATAAGAGACTACTATGAGCAACTATGTACCAATAAAATGGACAACCTAGAAATGGACAAATTCTTAGAAAGGTATTGATACAATCTCCCAACACTGAGAAATAGAAAATATGAACAGACCAATTACCAGTACTGACATTAAATCAGTAATTTTAAAACTTCCAACAAAAAAAGTCCAGGACCAAATGGCTTCACAGGTGAATTCTATCAAACAGTTAGAGAAGAGTTAAGACCTATCCTTCTGAAACTATTCCAAACAACTGCAGAGGAAGGAACACTTCTGAACTCATTCTGTGAGGCCATCACCCTGATACCAAAACCAGACAAAGATATCACAAAAAAAGAAAATTACAGACCAATATCACTGATGAACATAGAAGCAAAAATTCTCAACAAAATACTAGCATACAGAATCCAACAACACATTAAAAGGATCAAGTGGGATTTAGCCCAGGGATGCAAGGATTCTTCAATATATACAAATCAATCAACGTGATACACCATATTAAGAAATTGAAGGAGAAAAACCATATGATCATCTCAATAGATGCAGTAAAAGCTTTTAATAAAATTCAACATTCATTTACGATAAAAACTCTCCAGAAAGTGGGCATAGAGGGAACATACCTCAATATTAATAAAGGCCATACAGACAAACCCCCAGCTAACATCATACTCAATGGTGAAAAGCTGAAAGCATTCCCTCTAAGATCAGGAACAAGGTAAGGATGTCCACTCTTGCCACTTTTATTCAACATAGTTTTAGAAGTTCTGGCCACAGCAATCAGAGAAGAAAAAGAAATAAAAGGAATCCAAATTGGAAAGAAGTAAAACTGTCATTGTTTGCAGATGACATGATGCTATACATAGAAAGTCCTAAAGACGCTACCAGAAAACTACTGGAGCTCACCAATGAATTTGGTAAAGTTGTAGGATACAAAATTAATATACAGAAATCTGTTGCAGTTTTATACATTAACAAGAAAATATCAGAAAGAAAATTAAGGAAACAATTCCATTTACCATCACATCAAAAAGAATAAAATACCTAGGAATAAACCTACCTAAGGATGCAAAAGACCTGTACTCCAAAAGCTATAAGACGCTAATGAAAGAAATTGAAGACCACACAAACAGATGGAAAGATATACCATGTTCTTGGATTGGAAGAATCAATATTGTTAAAAATGACCGTACTACTCATGGCAATCTACAGATTCAATGCTATCCCTATCAAATTACTAGTGGCATTTTTCACAGAACTAGAACAAAGGATTTTTAAATTTGTATGGAAACACAAAAGTCCCCAAATAGCCAAAACAATCTTGAGAAAGAAGAACGGAGCTGGAGGACTCATAATCCCTAACTTCAAACTGTACTACAAAGCTACTGTAATTAAAACAGTATGGTACTTGCACAAAAACAGACACATAAGTCAATGGAACAGGACAGAAAGCCCAGAAATAAACCCATGCACTTATGGTCAATTACTCTATGAGAAAGGAGGCAATAATATATGATGGAGAAAAGACTGTCTCTTCAATAAGTGGTGCTGGGAAAAGTGGACAGCTACAGGTAAAAGAATGAAATTAGAAGATTCTCTAACACCATATACAAAAATAAACTCAAAATGGTTTAAAGGCCTAAATGTAGGACCAGATACTATAAAACTCCTAGAGGAAAACATAGGGGAACACTTCATTTCAGGCACCCACTCCCATGGTCATATTCTTGACATTGTCATCAGTGATAACTGCATTACTTATTAATAAAGATTTTATGCAACCCACCTATTATCCTTCCATCTGACTTAGTCTAGTATTCCCACTTTCTCATATCTTCCATTCTTTTCTAACTCTGCTCATATTCCATATCCATTATGATAACCATTCAGCAACTTGTCCCTCCCTATATCCTGGCTCTATCCTAGGTATTTGGTAAAACCCAGGCCTAATTAAACTGCCTGCACCATGCCTGTACCTGAGCAACTGAATGCTGGGCAGGTGGATGGAGGAGAAATTACATTACTGTAGGGACTGGTTTCACTTGAAATTCATGACCACAAATTCAAATGGTTAGTTAGCACTGCCTGGCCATTCTACTGCACTTCCCTAGTATGTTCACTTTCTCACTCATGGCATTGTGGCCTTGCCTCTTTCTCAGGTAGAAACTCCTTCATCTCTCCACACCACTTGCACCTGGAGCCATATTTTAGGCCATACTCTGTTTCAGAGTCTTCCTTCTACCTACACTGTGGATTCTATTCCTTCTTACCTGCTTAATGGCTTTGCTTCTACAAATGAACCTCATCCCTCCCTGGGTCCCACCCCACCTCTTTCACCATCAAACTTTCCTCCTCTCCTTGAAGATGCCCATTGGACCACTAAATGTTATGGTCTAAGGCTTTGTCTTGGGACAACTTTTCCATTTATACTCTTTTAAGTATTATCAACCAGTCTGATAGATTTAAGTATCAGCCTTATGCTGATTACTCCCATATTTTATCTCCAGCTCTGATCTCTTCCTTGATTACCAGGTTCACATATCTATTGCCTATTTAATATCTCCATTTGAATGTTTAATAAACACTTTAAATTTAAATGTCTAACCTAGAAATCATGATTTTCTCCTCTAACCCTGGCTCCTTCCTAGCCTTCCATGTCAGAGAGTGGTATGAGCATCTACCTGAGGCTCAGGCTGAGATCCTAGGAGTCATCTTTGAGTCCTCTCTTCCCCTTGCTCCCACAGCCAATCCACTGTCAAGTCTGATCTCTCCAAAACATTTCCTGGATCTAACATGTGGTTCCACCTCCACCGTTCCCAAGCCAGCAGTATCATCCCTTGCTTTGACTACTGAAATAGGCTGACAATTGTTCTCCCCACTTCTACCTTTGCCCATCTATAATTTAGAATTTATTCTTTATTTGGCAGTCAATTGGATCTCTTAAAAATTTTTAAACAGATTATATACTCCCCCACTTGCAACTTTCCCATGGCTTCCCATTGCTTTAAAATAAAATCCAAATTCCTTCCCATGGCCTACAGTCTCTACATACCTGCACTTCCCCTGCCTATTTCTCTGTCCCCATTTCATTACATTCTCTCTCTGTCCTTCTAAGCTCCAGACCACCCCCTTCCCTTTTTCTGCTTCTCAAACTTACCAAACTTCTTCCTGCCATACAGATTTGCACCAGTGGTTCCCTCTGCCCGAAGTGCTCTACTTCCAGATCTTTGAAAGGCTGGATCTTTTTTTGTTATTTAGGTCTCATCCTAAACGTCCCCTCCTCAGTAATCATTTTCCTGGCCACTCAACCTAAAGTCATCCTCCATACTCTCATCACCTCCTATCACATCGTCTGCTTTCTTTTCATCATTTTTTATAGCATTTATAACTTTTTGATATCTTCTTACTTGTTCATTTGTTTCTAGTCATTAATTGTTCCCTCTTTTTTGAGATAAAATGCACATAAAATAAGATGAACCATTTCAAAATGAACAATTCAGTGGATTTAGCACATTCACAATGTACTAAAACCACACTTCTATCTAGTTCCAAAATATTTTCATCATCCCAAAAGGAAACTCTATAGCCATTAAGCCACTGCTCCCTAATCCTCCCTTCCCCTTTACTCCTGGTAACCACCAACCTTCATTCTGTTTCTATGTATTTACCTATTCCGGGCATTTTGTATAAATGGAATCATATAATATATGACCTTTTGTGTCTGGCTTCCTTCACATAGCATAATATTATCCAGATTCATCCACATTATAGCATATATCAGTACTTTACTCCTTTTTGTGACTGAATAGTATCACACTGTGTATACATACCACTCTTTGTTTATCCATTCACCCATTGATGGAGTTCTCATTTTTCACCAGTCTATAGACTTGTCTGTCTCATCAAAGATGTGTTTAGAACAGAACCTGCCATACAGTGAGTACTTAATACATGTTTATTTTATCAGTGACTGAGTGAATTATGAACTCTAGTATTTAAGGGACAGGTATAGGAGGGAGAAACTTGGAAGCAGACTGGGAAAGAGGAACCAGAAAGGCAGTAGGGGAATCAGTGGAGAACAGCATCTTAGAAGTCAGAGAACATGAGTATCAAGAGGAAAGGATTAAGGAAGATGAGTTCTTTAAACTGTGTATTTAATTAACAACTAGGATGTCACTGGTGGTCTGAGTAGGAACAGTATTGATGTAGAAGTAAAAATGCAGCAGTGGATGGAAATCACTGGACCCAGAACGGTGGGTTGGGCTATGTCTTTCAGCAAATTCTAGGACCACCATCACATCTTAAGTTCTCTGTGCCCAGACCTACAACAGTAGAGAATTTTCTTTCCTGGTTGACTCTGTAGTTATGAACTCCTCAAAGGAATAATGTAGAATTTTAGAGGTGGAAAGAAACCCCGTGTTAAGCTATACAATAGATACTCTTGAATGCTTTTTGTGCCTGCTAGTGCCAGGCGCTGTTTTAGGTGTTGGGGTTAAAACAGTAAACAAAAATAGAAAAAATCCTACTTTAATGGAGCTTAAGTTCTAGAAGAGGGAGACAAACAAACAAAATATCTTATGGTAAAGTGCTATGGAAAAACAAAAAATAGGATGAGGCGACAGGGAGTCTACAAGGCAGGTGCTACTGTAGGGTAGCTGTGCAGGTGTTTCTGATGAGGTGATATTTGAGCAGAGACAAATCATCCTAAAATCCTAAAAACATCTGATATTAGAACAATGAAGGATTTAGCAATTTATCCCTTTTTTTTTTTTCTCTTGCTGGACTGGAGTATGTGCTTACTTTGGAGTACTTAAAGATCAAGGTTTTGTTGATCAAAATTTGCTAAGTCCCCTTAGACGTTCCCTTAGCTTAAATGAGGAAATTTATTTACTTTATTGTTATGGAATTTTATTCTGTTCAAATAATTTTGGCATTTTATGTTGAGATGAAACAAAAGAGCATTTCAGGGCTTTAGAGATCTCTAAAACATCCAAAGTTAATGAATTTAAGTCTTCTTCCACAATAGCTTAAATCTTACTACCAGTCTCTCCCAAAGAAGGTGATAGATTCCAGAAAAGCAGAAAAGTACTCATGGGATACCTAACCAGTTTAAACATTTTCTGGGTTTTTTTTTTTTTTGTTATTGTTTGTTTTTACAATTTGTATCTATTAGTGGTATATCATGGAGAGGCACTGAAAATTACATAATACACTTTGAATATAAGCAAAGGTAACTGCTAAGAGTACTACTAGTTTCTGAGGTGAAAAACCTACATATCTTTTAAAAATCTGTGATTATGTTCAGTAAATCAAATCACAAGGTAGAAAATTTCAGCAAAGAACTGGAAACTAAAAAGAAAAATGAAATGAAAATCCAAGAACAGAAAAATAATAAAACTGAAATTAACCTACATGAGGCCACTTCTTCAAGGCTGGGAGAAGTGGCTCTTTATCTTACGCAGAGAAATCAACACAGAGAGTAAAGGGAAACGAAGAACAGAGGAATATGAAATTTAAAACCCTTCCCACCTGTTTTATGAGGTCGGCAAAATATGATACCAATGCTTGACAAAGACAACAAAGAAACATTACAGACTAATTTTTCTCATGAACATAAAGCAAAAATTCTAAACCAATGTGAACAGACCAAAGCCAGTAATCAAGTGTGGTTTATTCTATGAATTCAAAGTTGGGTTAACAATCTAACGTCAAGAAAAAAACACCACATTAACAGAGCAAAGGAGAAATTATATGCTCATTTCAATAGCAGTGGAAAAAGCATTTGATAAATTCAATATCAACTCGTGCAAACAAATTTAGCAACCTAGGAATAAAAGGAAGCTTCTTAATGTTTTAAAAGGAATCTACAAAATATATATAGCAAATATTATGTACAATGATGACATACTGAATGCTTTCCCTTTGCAATTGAAAATAAGAGAAAGATGCTGGCAATACCACTTTTACTACTGAACATTTACTAGAGGTCCCAGTGTACAATAAGGCAAGAAGAAGAAAAGAAAGGTATAAAGATTTGAAAGTAGGAAGTCTAACTATCATTATTTTGATTCTGAATATAGAAAATCCAAAGAATCTACAGAACTGGAAAACATGTATAAATTCAATTGAATATTTCCATGGGAAAAGGGACTGAGGTCATACCTTGCACTATATGCAAAAAATTAATTCCAGGTGTATACTTAAGTAAAAAATAAAGAGTCAAAGCTTCTGGAAGATCACATAGGATAATATCTTTTATAACTTTGGGACAGGCAAAAGCTTTAAATAGGGCACCAAAAATATGAAGCATAAAGGAAAAGATTCATAAGTACGAATTATTAAAATTAGGAACTTCTGGTTATCAAAACATTCCATTAAGGGAAGAGGCAAGCAAGTGTGGGAGAAGATACTTGCAATACATATAATCAACAAAGGGCTTATATCTAGAATATACCAAGAACTCCTATAAATCAAGAAGAATAAAGAGAATCCAATAGAAAATTAGGCAAGAAAATCAAACAGACACTTTACAAAGGAGGATATCAAAATAGCCAATAAATTTATGAAAAAGTGCTCACCTCATTAGTCACCAGGAAACAAGAATTAAAATCACAATAAGATGTTGCTACACACTGACCATAAAAGCTAAACTTAAGACCAATAACACCAACTGTTAGAATATAGAAAAGGAGAATACTCACACACTACTTGTAGGGATATGAACTGACTCAAAGAGTTAGTTAGGAAAACAGCTTGACAGTACCTGCTAAAGCTGACCTTATGCATATTCTATAACCTAGCAATTCCACTCTTAGATATAGATCCAATGGAAATATGTACACATGTGCACCAAAGGACACTTGCAAGAATGTTTTTAGCAACAGTATTTGTAATTGCCCAAAACAGCAATAATTCAAATATCTGTCAATAGTAGAATGGATAAATTGTATCAGTATCATTATGTAACAGTATCATTATATATAGTATTTATATACAATGTAATACTAGAGAAACAAAAAGGGATAAACTACAGCCAACAATATGGATGATGACTCTCATCAAACAATGCTGAAACAATGTTGAGCAAGGGAAGCTATACAAAAGAACACATATAGTGTAATACCATTTATATAAAATTTACAAATGGCCACAACTAATTTACTATGTTAAAGGTCAAGATAGTGGTTATCTTGGGAGCGAATCAGAGTGACTGGAAGAGCACAGAAGGGAGCCTCTGGAGTACAACTAATGCTCTTTTTATTACTTGGGTGGTAGTTACACTGCTGTGTTCCCTTTTCAATAATTCATCAAGCTGTCCAATTCTGACTTGCACATGTTTCTGTATGTATGTCAGAGTCAATAAAAGAGTTTTTTGTTTTTTTTTTTTATAAAAAAACAGGCACAAAAAATCACTTGTAGCTCTTTAAAATATACAGATCTTTGAGGGGTCTTAGAATGTGCAGAGGTGACTTACATTTTTTTAAAAAAAGAGTCACCAGTAATTCTGGCCTGTTCTAGAAGTGAAATACTTCATGAAACATTATGGATCCTTTCCTTCTATAGGTAGTCATGGCCAGATGATTCACAAGACCCATCTTGGAGTCCTATTCAAGGAGCAATGTTTTTTTTTTAACCACTATGTACACATCAGTAGATCAGTATCAGTGTAAGAGTAATCACCCTATAAAGGAAAAAGCAATAACCAACAATCAGCAACTCACCATTGGGAATACTTCATCATCACTAACCAAAGGACTTGTCATTTCTTTGGTTTGAAATGGCAAAGGTGGCAACAAAGGTGTTGCACTTTTGTTTGGCTCACGATCGTGGCTAAATCTAAAAGAGAAGGACTGGTTGTCATTATTGCTACCAAGGACACCTGCTTATTTATGGGGCTAAGGATTTAAATTTCTCTAACTGTGAGGAAAACACAACAGAACGTTTGTGCTTGTTGTCTGGGTATTTCTTGGAAAATAATTTTGCTGATAATTTCTATTCCACTTAAAAGACTTAGAACAATTAATAATGAAGCAGAAAACTTTTATAATTGTTAAAAAATATTCTGCCATTCTTATTGCCTACGTTGCTTCCCTTTCTGTGTTTTACTGTTTTATCTCTTGGCCATTTAATTAAATAATGTTAAACCAGTTTGAGAAAAATTTCAAAACAGTTAACACGGCTGCCCTTGACAGTTCTAAATAGGTACTCTTTTTTTTTTATTCTCTATTTCACTTAACCTCATTGGCTTTCTTAGCAGAGTTATTCTTTTTTTTTTTTTTTTTTTTTTTAGTATGTCTCTGTATAATAATAATTCTAATTTCTAAGGAGCTTAATAATTTATAGCATGTTTTCATTTTTTTTTTTTTTTTTGATGCTAGTATGTCTCTGTATAATAATAATTCTAATTTCTAAGGAGCTTAATAATTTATAGCATGTTTTCAATTTACATCATCTCCTGAACTCCTCCACCCTTAGTTGTATGACCTTGAGCAGGTGACCATATCTTTCTGTGACTTTAATTTTTTCATTTATAAAAAAAGGTTGTCATGAGAATTGAACTCCACAATTTGATGAAAGGCACAGAATAGAATTTGCCGTTTGTGCTAAGATATGGGGTAGAATATGAGACTGAACAAAATACCAGTGAGATTTTAAATTTTGGTATCTGACTAAACAAATGAATAATAAAACAAAGAAACCAACTTACCCTAAAATTTGACACAAAAAGGTCCTAACAGTAGGGGTTGTTTGGAGCTAGATAAATATTTTTTCTGAACCTTAATTCATGAAAATGGGGTTTAAATTTAATCAAAATCATCAAAGA
The DNA here is from genome assembly GCF_000442215.2 of Lipotes vexillifer. Classification (NCBI taxonomy): domain Eukaryota; kingdom Metazoa; phylum Chordata; class Mammalia; order Artiodactyla; family Lipotidae; genus Lipotes; species Lipotes vexillifer. The sequence goes on from NW_006775074.1 coordinate 1,693,338, forward strand.
CCATGAAAACATAAAAACCCCTTGAATTTAAAATTATTTATTTTTATTAATAATTCAAATTCTCCACAGGTATTGATTAACCATTTTCAAAGTCTTCATATTTTAACTTCACACAGTTCAAAAAAGTTACATTCTTTTCCTCTGTTCTTATCCAAAGACTATCTATATAAACTTGTTTTTTATTATGCAAACATTTTCAACGCTATGCATACAAATAGCAATGAAAGGTAAGTGAGGCATCTGTAAATTGGTACATAAAAACAAACACAACATGCTTTACATTTTTACTTATCTTGAAACAGATCTTTTTTTAAAATCCATTCTTCCAAACCATAATTACCATGGAAATAGAACAGCAAATTAAACTGAAATAACATGGTTTATGATGTGCACAATAAAATGAAACATCTCACAATTCAAATAGAATTACAATTGCCTAGTACATCTGCATAGAATCTTCAGCTGAACCTTTTGAGTGAGGCTACCATCTATACTTCAAAGCACAGTGGGGAAAAAATAAGATAATTATAGAAGTGGTTCAAGAAATATACGTCTCTCTATAATCTCAATTATACAGAGAATTCAGGGAAAGTATTATTTGTCTTAAATTATCTAAATAATTATCCATTTGGCTTTGGATGTATAGATACAATTTTACGGTCTTAACTACTAAAATTTATGGATGAACATTCTCTTTATTGTAAGATCAATAAAATGTAGAAATTGAAAGGAAAGACTACATTATGAAGTAAAGTACTTTTGCTTTAAATCATCTTTATATCTAAGTTGTTCTTCTGGAATACAGCTATTCAAATACTTCATAAAACCACCTTGCAAAAACATGCTAAGAATATCAATTTAAAAGCTATCTTAAAAATTATTTCAGAAGGCTTTTAATACACTCTCACAAGCCGGTCTGTTCAATTAGCTTTTCCACAGGCCCCATTCTAAGGCCTCTGCCTACTTTGTCAGGAGTGCAGGACCTGGCTGCTTTGTTGGGGAGCAGAACTCTACCCAACTTGAGTCAGCTTGAGACCTCAGTCAACTCTGCACAGTTTACAGAGCTGTCCGACTGTACATCCAATCCTGGACCCCCATTAATTTTATAACCCTCCCTGGGTTGTCACATAATGTCCTCAGCATGGAACAGGATCCCTGCACAAACTATGCTAATTTACCTGCTTCCAGCCTCGCCTTCTAACACTCCACATAACGCTCCCTTATTCTATGAACTACTCATTATTTCCTGGCCTAGAACTCTTTCGCCTGCTGTGTTTTTCTCCTGATTAAGCAACACCATGGTGCCAAAACTTACTCAACTTACTTTTTTGCTTCCAACCAGCTATTCATTCCTTGACAAGGGATCCTGTAGAGTGATTAAGACAAACCTGACTTTGTGGTTTTTTAGTATTAGGAACTTTTAATTTATTGACTAAATTTGCTTGTGATTACCAAAATCTTTCCGGTACAGGATATAATTTTTAAAGCCGTATATTCAGTTTTAAGTATGAATCGTATATAGAGATAAAACTCCATTTATTATAAAACTGATTTGCCATTAAAATTAGTTGTATATTAATAGCTCTGGATACCACTACTCTAAGTGAGAATGTAAATGATCCTTAAACTTCAAAACTCTAACGTTAAAAAACTTTTAAAACATTTAATACATCCTCACCAAATTCAATTTCATCTCATTCATTAATTTCTTTTAAAGTGCTGAATAGCTTTCTTATTGGAAAGTAAATCCTCTGGAATATCCTAAAGTGCTTCACATTTTAAGTGGATGAGCATGAAAATTTTCTTATCACTTCTAACAGGAGTGAAAAACAACAACAAAAACGGAGTCACCTCCAAGTGCATAAAAGATTATTTTAATAATACAGTATACAAATCTTCCTCAGGTAAAAGCAAGAAGTGGCTAAAAATTAGACTACAGACTTAAAAATTTTGTGGAACGTTATCTTTATATACCTTTACCTAAAAGCTTTTTCCTTTCTAAAATAGCTTAATATGACCTTATTGCATTAACCATTGATATGTAAATATGACTATGTATTTTAAAAATTTTTTTAAAGTTATTTTCTGCCTAATCAATAAATACAGCTTTCACTATTTGACTTCACTGAGCCGTGCTGTGAGGGAAGGGAAGCACATTGCCTTTTTCACTTGCTAAAATTAATAGATGTGTGCTTTACAGTTCTCCACTGGTGAGTTCACAGTGTCCTTGCCTCTCAACAACTCTTTCC
>NW_006775074.1:1695810-1732015 GCF_000442215.2 Lipotes vexillifer
ATAGTCGCCCAAACTGCTTATTAGGATAGTCTCCTGCTGAGCATTTTACCTCTTATGCTGCTCTCTGTGTCCCCTACTGCCTTGTTTTCGTTAGGCATGTTTAACACATTCCCTACTGCCTGGCAAAGAGAAAAGGGAGCAATCCAAACAATAAAAACACTCTTTAAAAATAGTAAAAAGCAGAGTAGCTGTCTTTTTGTTTAAATAACAACACCTAGTACCTTCATCCAAGGCTTTCAAAGTTATTCCCAACAAGCAAGGATAGGAAACAGTGTTGTGCATCTAACGGGCACTCAACACAGACTAGTGACTAAGATACACTGGAAGGCCCTTTGTAACACAGGAGCCTGCTTTCTCCTACAATAAGAAACTATACGCATGGGGTGGTGAGTTGACCCATGGAGAAATGAATCCATAGAGTAGGGAAGCACTTTGTAAAGCGTTCATTCTATATTAGAAAATACATTCTTACCCTCAAGTCAAGATTAGGCCCCTTTGGACAGATTTTCAGTTATACTGGCCGGTCAACGTGGGCACGCTCACCAGAGAACCGGCCCCTGGTGGCGCAGTGCCTGCTTTCATCCTCCCCACACTGCTTTTGTGTGGCTGCTCCCACCCCATCACAGCACCCCACGCACAGTGCTTGTTTTGGGTAGCAGCCAGTCTTCCCTCATTCCCTTCCCTAACCACCTGAAGAGTTATTACTTTAGCACTTCTGAATGCTTTCTGTTTCTTACATCAGGTTAGAATATATCCCTCTAATACATACAGGGCTGGGGCGGTGAAAGTGGGAGAGAGCTGTACTACAACCGCAAGAATGCTGAGCAGACATTTTTAGTACGGCCCCTGGATCTATGGATTTATCTACCTGTAGAACTGGACCCCTTAGTTACAAAGATGAGCCTGGCATCACTCCTCCCCAACAGGACTATCTTTTGAGGAAATGTCAGATTCAGCCATTTGTCTATCCACCAAAATAATATACTTTTTAGGTACTGTGAGTTGTTGGAGCAGTATTAACATTATTCTAAATACTAACAATTTTGTTGGTAATAATATCAATGATAAAGGCTAACATTTAGGGGACTATATATTTTACATGTAACTATATTTTCTCCTATAATCCTCAGAAAACCCCTATAACTATTATCTGTATTTGTCATATGGGAAAACAAAGGTTAAGTGAATTTCCCAAAGTTGCAAATATTAATTATATTTTATGAAAACAATATGTAAAGTTTTCATGCTAAGTATTATGAGCTTCAAAGCAAAAGTTGTATTGAAGTTGGGTCTGGACTTATTAATTTGCCGTTTCTCAGCACCATGGAATGTTAATAAATCAAATAAGTTTGGGGAATGTTGCACATCATACCTGTTCCTGGAAACTCACAATGTAATTAGCAATATTAATGGCTTTGAGAAATCCTGTAGAAAAGAAACTTGTTTGTCTTGCTGAGCATTTTCCAAGTATGGGAAAATGGTGAAAGAACTCCCGAGACAGTTCTGACTCCATAAATACTTTACTAAAGTTGAAGAAATTAGACAGTTTTATGGCTGATGTATTTACTTAAATTTTGAACTAAGACATTTTAAAGAGTGTGGGGATAATGAGGGCAGCAGATATTGATTTTCCACACTCTTCACACAGAAAAGACCTCTCTTACACATTCATAGATTCTTTCCTATGAAATGACCACAGTTTTTCACCACTGCCAGAGTGTCAATATAAAGTGTATATATATTTGAAGTTAAGTCAGACATGCTATCTTCCTATATTTTGACGTAAAAAATAAGATTACTTATTTGTATATTTTGTATGCCCCATCAGGTTCTAAGAAGGGTCTGAAGTGACGAAAACTCATTTTAACACTCTACCCATTTCACTGTTATACTTTGAAAGCTATTGGCAACACAGAATTTCATATAAAAAACGGTATATCTAGACTATTGAATTATCACCATAAAATAAATGTTAAACAACTGAAGAGAAAGTATATAAAATTATAATTTGAATTGTTTAAAAATAAACGTCACTTAAATGTCTGTACATTTATGTCCCTATGTAATGGTGTCAGCATACCAATCTTCATTTTTTTCCCTTATTTTTTTGGCTCTGATAGGCATACCTTTCTGTTTCTTTATAGGTATTTTGGTTAGCCCATGCTGATTTTCCAATGGCATGAAGTTTTGCAAGATCATTTCGGAGCCTTTCATTCTCATATTCCAGTTTGTTAACAGATGTATGCCTTGCATGTTCCCTGTTAGTGAAGTCCATACTCTAGAGAATAAAATAAACTATCATTGAAAAAACTGTTACTTACAAGTGACGCATGTTTTCTGTGCGTTTGGACACACGTTGGAAAGACCCTTTAATTTGAGTCAAGTGATGTCGCTCTACTCCTGTGTGCCTCCTAAATGCCTCTTCTCACCCCCGCCTTCTCACAACACAGGTACTCAGAGACAGCTGCCACTGAACACATTGCAGTAAAAGGGGTGCACACACCACTGCCCACGCTCCAGCACAGAAAAGGCTCACTCCATGCATTACTGTTCTCTGCAGCTAGAAGAAATTGGCTAGATAAAGGAGTTTTTGTGTTTATAGGGTATGCCTTCTAGTGCTGATTAATAATGGAACCAGAATTAACATAGCTTTCAATTTTAAAAGATCTTTTTCTGATTAAAACAATACGTGTCATTATAGAAAATCACACATCAATTCCCCACTGTTGGGTGATGCAACAAATTATATACTAAATCCATGTAGACTGGGATATGATTCTGGACCATTCTATACCAAGATCATTAGATCCTGGTTGAGAGTGTGCCAATACCACACAGTTTTGAGCAATGTAGCTTCATGATAAAGTTTTACTCTCTAGTATGGGCAACCCAATTTTAATGTCTTCATAAAGGAATAAGCAGCATATTTAAATCACAAAATGAGAGGTTTAGAGCAAGAAGAAAGATTCCTGATGCTGTTTTAATTAAATGCTGTAAGAAGTTTCTTAGGGAGAGTCTAAACTTTTTTCTCACAAAATTTTATAAAACAGGATATACACTCACATGAAAACTCATGAAAATGCTTTAAATGACCCCATGTAGTCCTTTATAGTGTTATGATTCGAATACCCACGAATTATGTAGTTGCCGATTAAACAATAGCTCTCTGCTTTCAGAAGGATAATATTTTAGCACAAAAAGCATAACATGAGTAAAATATCTTTTGAAGCTACAAATGTCTATGTTTAAAAGCTCATAAGACTATAGTTGATTATGGCTTAGAACTTTCATTTATAAGTTTCTAAATGTAAGGCTTTGAGTGCCATTTCATATGGGCTGCCATGCCATAAAGTCATTCAAAAATTCTTGACTAATTGCACATTTAAAATTATTCATATACTATCATATTAGTATCAACACTGATAAGTATAGAAATATATATTAGGCATTTAAAATGTTTACCTATTTGTTTTATTTTTTGCTTCACAGGCAAAGTCTGTTAAAATTTTTGTTTACTGCCTAATGTATTATAGAAGTTTATGAATTTTAGAAAGATCTTACTTTTGAATGAAAAGAAAAGTGCTCCTGGAGATCAAGTGTCCTCAAAACAGTACAGCAAGGGTTATATACTTATAAGTCTATTGACCAAGATGCCCTTTGGGAAAGAAGGGCCATTCAAGGTATTTCTCTGCTTGTTAGGCCCTTGCCTTTAGTATATCTCAACTTTGCTCATTTGAGATACACTGGTGCATATAAAAGAGTAATCTATAATCTGCTTTAAAAGAGAAAGGATTGTTTATTCTAAAATTAGAGCAGATTTGTGATAAACATAAAGGAGGCAGATCTTATAAAACTTGTACTCATAAGGAGGATACTCATATATACAGATCTGTTTGAAAAAGATCTTGGAAAAGATTCAAAATTTTACTCCTAAAAAGACATCTACTAGTCAAAATATATAATTCTTGATGGTCTGCTGCTCTGCTACAATTTTATTCAAAATTATTTTATAAAATTAGGTTTCATCTGTGACTCTTTGGCTCAGTGTTGGTTTAAAGTAATTAAGAATGATAGTAATGATTTTTTTAAAAAACCCAGAATTTTCTAAATGTACCAAAATTAAATGTGTTGTGAGCATGACCTGTAAGAATTACACAGGTAATGTATTTACACGATTTGTATTTAAAAGCGTTTTCCAGTTTCTTGGACAACATTTTGGGGCTCTCTCGTTTTATTTTTTTCCTAAATACTTTTCTAGGGATTTCAGAAATATATCCTCCACTAGATGGTTATCAGGCATTGATTAAACTTTACCTCTGTACTGCTGATGGGTTCTTTTACAGGCCCATTATCTCAATTTCTTGTTTTTTTCCTCCCAAATTTTAGGGTTTCATAGTTTTAATCGACTTTTTTTTCTTGAAATGGAAAAACCTGCTGGTGCCTGTTTACTTGAACTCACTGGCTCGAGGCCAGTTGAGTTGCTGAACTGTCTGAATGATAGTACTTTGTATGTGCACTTTTTCTCTTAAATTCATGTGTATTCTACAATAGTAATTAGGCTAACAAAGTACTTCTACAGAAGGACTGGCTTTAATCATGTTAATTTAAGGTTACTATATTAATTTTTAGTATATAAATGGATGTTTTAGATGCTTATGAGGGTACTAATTTTTTATGCTGTTATTTTATTTAGCAAACTTTATGGATAGTGAAAGGCAAATTAGTCTTAAAAATTACCATAAATTCTGAGTTCTGATTAAATCTAACTTGATTACACCTTCATTAAATAAAAGAAAATTAAACAAATACAAATATAGGTCTAAATAAATATGGAATCACAAAAATCTGTCATGATAAAATTGATTCTTCATAATTTACCCAGGAGCAGAATAAAGATAAACCCCTCACTTTTCTCCATACAGTCAAGTTTTTGCACAAAAAACCTCTTGCTAGTACTGTTCCTATTCTAAGTGTCTCACTGAGACCGGAGGAAAACTTACATACCAGGTGGATAGTCCCAACAGTAAATTCTCCAGAGGAAAATGGGGGTGGTCACAGCCCCAGGTATGCAATAGGTAAAAAGTGAGTGCAGGGCTGCTGTTCCTACCTGGGTAGGTCCTACCACTGGGTGGGTGTCATTTTTCAACCTTTTTTTCCCCTAAGTGTCAATAATCAGGGAGTTTCACAACTAATTAAGCAGAAAAGTTCTCAAAGCTCTAGTTATTCAGAAATGACCTACCTTTATATCAGTAATTCCACTTGTCTAGGAAGGAAAAAATAATTGTTATTTTAATATTATACAAATACTACATATTTTAGAAGATCTAAAAATAATGATGTAAATATTATGTTTCCTATTGCACGAGGTAAAGTTTCAGCACAAATTATTTAATTGTATGTTTACTTATTAATTTTAGTTATTTCAGAGCAAATTAACTAATTATGGGATTTTAACATATAACAGATATGAGTTTTCTTTATTAAATCTTTAAACAGATAAGTGCTAAATAGGTGACAATAGATTATAAAGGCTTAAAGAGCCAAGAGTCATATTGAATTCTTTTTTATTATTCAATAGACACAAGATTTTTCTCTTTGGGCAGTGGCTTGACTATTTCAATTATCAAAGTCAATTCCAAATCTTCATATATAAAAAATGGAGAGAAATTATAAAGTCAACTTCCCATGAGGGGAATGTGTTCAAGATGGCATAGTAGGGAGACCCTGAACTCACCCTGTCCCTGGGGCACACCAAAATTACAACTACTTACAGAGCAGCTACCTATGAGAACAATCTGAAGACTAGCAGAGAAGATTTTCCATGATTAAAGTTATAAAGGAAGAACCACAACAAGACGGGTAGAAGGGGTGGAGACACGGTACAGTCAGGACCCACATTCCTGGGTCAGCAACTTTCAAACTGGAAGAATATCATAATTGCAGAAGTCCTCCCCAAGGAGCAAGGGATCTGAGCCCCACATCAGGCTCCCCAGACTGGGGGTCCTGTACCAGGAAAATGAGCTCCTAGGATGTCTGGCTTTGAACACCAGCAGGACTTATGTTAAGCCAGAGGGCTGTAGGGAACAGAGACTCTGCTCTTCAAGAAAACACACAAAATTTCTCATGCTCCAAGTCTCAGCACAGAGGCAGAGTTTGAAAGGATCTGGGATCAGATAAACTTGCTAATCTTGGAGAGCCTCCTGGAGGCAGGAGGCAACTAGGACTCCCCTGGGGATGATGATACAGGTGGCAGCCATTCTTGGGAGCTCGTTCCACCACATGGACACCAGCACTGGCAAGCGCCATTTTGGAGACCTCCCTCTAGCCTCTTAGTGCCAGGGGTTACCTGCCCACCAGCTGGATGGCACCAGTCCCAGGACTTCATGGGCTGCACATCCAGCTGTGCCAGGACATGGCCCCACCTATCAGAGGTCTGGAACCAGCCTTAGGCCCCACAGGCCCCATGGCCAGCTATGCTGGGGCCCAACCCCACCCACCTGTGGGCCAGCATCCACCACATGAGGCAAAGCCTGGCAGCCACCCTCGCAGGGGCCCAGCCCTGCCAACCAGTGTGCCCATAGTAGTTAGTCATGCCATAAGAGAAGGGTTCATGCAGCCCACATATGAGGCATCCCAAGAGCACACAACTCTGGTGAATAGAGGGGAGTGTTCTGCTGGGCCCCACAGGACATCTCCTACATAAGGCCACTTCTCCAAAATCAGGAATCGTAATCAACCTACCTGCTATGAAGAAATAAAAACAGAAAATTAGGCAAAATGAGGTGAGAGAGATATATATTCCATATGTAGAAGAGGTAGGTGAAGGAGGATAAGCAATCTACCCAATAAAGAGTTCAAGGCAATGATTTTAAAGATGCTCAATGAGCTCAGGAGAAGAATGGATGAACACAGTGATAAGTTTAACAAAGAGTTAGAAAATACAAAGAACCGAAAAGAGCTGAAGAATACAATAACTGAAAAAATACATTAGAAGGGATCAATAGGAGATTAGATGATAGAGAGGAATGGACCAGTGGACTGGAAGACAGTAGTGGAAATCACCCAACCTGAACAGAAAAAAGAAAAAATAATTTAAAAAAATGAGGACAGTTTAAGATACCTTTGGGACAACATCAAGGATACTAATATTCACATTATAGGGGTCGCAGAAGGAGAAGGGAGAGGGAAAGGAGCAGAGAACTTACTGGGGGAAATAATAGCTGTAAATCTCCCTAACCTGGGGAAGGAAACAGACATCTAGGTCCAGGAAGCATAGAGAGTCCCAAATAAGATGAACCCAAAGAGGCATTCACCAAGACACATTATAATTAAATGGAAAAAAAATTAAGGTAAAGAGAATCTTAAAAGCAGTAAGAGAAAGCAACTAGTTAGTTACAAGGGAACCCCGAAAGACTGTCAGCTGACTTTTCAGCAGAAACTTTGCAGTCCATCAGAGGATGGCATGATATATTTAAAGTGATGAAAGGGAAAAGCCTACAACCAAGAATACTCTACCCAGTAAGGCTATTATTAAGATTTGAAGGAGAGACAAAGCTTTTAGCAAAAGCTATAAGTGTTCAGCACCACTAAACCGGATTTACAGGAACTGTTACAGGGACTTCCTTAGGCAGAAAAGAAAAGGTCACTACTAGAAATATGAAAATTAGGAAAGGAAAAACTCTCATTGGTAAAGGCAAACCTACAGAAGGTAGTAAAGCTAGTAGAAGGTTAAAAGACAAAAGTATTAAAATCATCTATATGTAAAGATGTACAGCTTTACATATGTAAAGCTAGTAGAAGGTTAAAAGACAAAAGTATTAAAATCATCTATATCTATAATAAATAGTTAAGGAATACACAAAACAAAGAGATATAAAACATGACCTCAAAGACATTAAACGTGAGTGGGGAGTAAAAATGTAGAGTTGTCAAAATGCATCTGAACTTAAGAAATCATCATAAACACAGTCATCAAATCACAAGGAAAAAAGCAAAAGAAGAAGAACAAAAAAGAACTATGAAAACAATGAACAAGATGGCAGTAAGCACATACTTATTAATAATTACTTTAAATATAAGTGACGCAAACACTCCAATCAAAAGAAACAGAGTGGCTGAACAGATTAAAAAACAAGACCCATATATATGCTGCCTACAAGAGACACACTTAGATCTAAAGACTCACACAGACTGAAAGTGAGGGGATGGAAAAAGGTATTCTATGCAAATGGAAATGAAAAGAAAGTTGGGGTAGCAATACTATCAGACAAAATAGACTTTAAAACGAAGACTATAATGAGCCAAAGAAGGACATAGCATAATGACAAAGGGATCAATTCAAGAAAAAGATATAACAATTGTAAATATATATGCACCCAACATGGGAGCACCTAAATACATAAGCAAATATTAACAAACATAAAAGGAGAAAGTGAAAGTAATACAATAATAGTAGGGGACTATAACAGCCTACTTACATCAATGGACTCATCATCCAGATAGAAAATCAATAAGGAAATACTGCCCATAAATGACACACTAGAGCAGTTAGAATTAATAGATACATACAAAACATTTCATCCCACACCAGCAGAATACACATTTTTTTCAAGTGCACATGGAAAATTCTCTAGAATAGATCACATGCTAGGCCAGAAACAAGCCTCAATACATTTAAGAAAACTGAAATTATATCAAGCATCTTTTCGACTACAATACAATAAGACTAGAAATAACTAAACGGAAAATTGTAAAAACAAAACAAAACAAAACAAAACATGCTGTTAAAGAACAAATTGGTCACTGAAGAAATAAAGAGGAAATACAAATATCTGGAGACAAATGAAAATGGAAACACAATTCGAAATCTATGGGAATGAAGCAAAAGCAGTTCCAAGAGAGAAGTTTATAGTGATACCAGCCTACCTCAGGAAACAATAAAAATCTCAAACAATCTAATCTTGCATCTAAAGAAACTAGAAAAAGAATAAACAAAGCCCACACTTAGCAGAAGAAAAGAAATCATAAGATCAGAGCATAAATAGATGAATTAGAAGCTAAAAAAAATAGAAAACATTAATGACACTAAGAGCTGCTCCTTTTAAGAGATAAAAAATTGATAAACTTTTTAAAAGATAAAAAATTGATAAACTTTTTAAATGAGTCAGACTCAAAAAGAAAAAAAAGAAATACAGCCCAAATAAATAAAATCAGAAATGAAAATGGAGAAATTACAACTGACACCACAGAAACACCAAGGATTGTAAAAGATTATTATGAATAATTATACACCAATAAAATGGACAACCAAGAGGAAATGGATAAATTTTTAGAAATGTACAATCTTCCAAAACTGAATCAAGAAGTAGAAAATATGAACAGACATTACCAGTCATGAAATTGAAGCAGTAATCAAAACACTCCCGACAAATAAAAGTTAAGGATCAGACAACTTCACGGGTTAATTCTACCAAACATTTAAAGAAGAGTTAATGCTGATCCTTTTCAAACTATTCCAAAATATTGAGGGGGAAGGAATGCTTCTGAACTCATTCTGTGAGGCCAGCATAAGATTGATGCTGAAACCAAACAAAGACACCACACACACACACACACACACACACACACACACACACACACACCCCACAGGCCAATATCACTGCTGAACATAGATGCAAAAGTCCTCAAAAAAATACCAGCAAATCTAGCTCAACAACACTTTAAAAAGATCATACACCATGATCAAGTGGGATTTATCCCAGGGATGCATGGGTGGCTCAATATCTGCAAATCAATCAATTTGATACACCACAGTAACAAATTGAAGAATAAAAGTCATGTGATCATCACAATAGATACAGATAAAACTTTTGACAAAATTCAACATCCACTTATGATAAAAGCTCTCCAGAAAGTGGGCATAGAGAGAACATACCTCAACATAATAGAGGCCCTATATGACAAACCCACAGTTAACATCATACTCAACAGTGAAAAGCTGAAAGCAATTCCTCTAAGATCAGTACCAAGACAAGGATACCCACTCTTGCCACTTATTTAACATAGTACTGGAAGTCCTAGCCACAGTAATGAGACAAGAAAAACAAATAAAAGGATTTCAAATTGGAAAAGAAGAAGTAAAACTGTCACTGTTTATAGATGACACGAAACAATATATAGAAAGCCCTCAAGATGCCACCAAAAAACTATTAGATGTAATAAATGAATTCAATAAGTTTCAGGATACAAAATTAATATACAGAAATCCTTTGCATTCCTATACACTAATAATGAACTATCAGAAAGAGAAATTAAGAAAACATTCCCATTTATAATCACATTAAAAAAATAAAATACCTAGGAATAAATCGACCTAAGGAGGTGAAAGACCTATACCTGGAAAACTATAAGACACTGATGAAAGAAATTGAAGATGACTGAAACCAATGGAAATATATACTGTGCGCATAAGTTGGAAGAATTAATATTGTTAAAATGACCCTATTCCCCAAGGCAATCTACAGATTCAATGCAATCCCTTTCAAAAATATCAACCGTATTTTTCACAGCACTAGCAGAAATAATTCTAAAATTTGTTTAGAAATGCAAAAGACCTTGAATAACCAAAAGAAATCTTAAGAATGGAGAACAAAGCTGGATATATCATGCTCCCTGACTTTAGACTATACTACAAAGCTACTGTAATCAAAATAGTATGGCACTGGCACAAAAATAGTACATTGATCAATGGAACAGACTAGAGAGCCCAGAAATAAATCCACACTTATATGGTCATTAATCTACAACAAAGGAGGCAAGAATATACAATGGGAAAAAGACAGCCTCTTCAATAAATGGTGTTGGGAAAACTGGACAGCTACATGCAAAAGAATCAAACTGGACTACTCTCACACCATGCACAAAATAAACATAGACTGGATTAAAGATTTAAATGTAAGACCTGAAACCAAAGAACTCCTAGAAGGAAACATAGGCAGTATACTCGTTTACACTGGTCTTAGTAATATAGTTTTTGGATCTGTCTCTTCAGGCAAGGGAAACAAAAGCAAAAATAAACAAGTGTGCTTACATCAAACTAAAAAGCTTTTGCACAGGGGAGGAAACTACAAACAAAATGAAAAGGTAGCTTAACAAATGGGAGAAGATATTTGTAAATGATACATCTGATAAGGGGTTAATATCCAAAATATATAAAGGACTTATACAACTCAACATCAAAAAATAAAACTGATTAAAAAATGTGGATGTCAATAGACATACAGATGACTAAAAGACATGAAAAGATGCACAACATCACTAATCATCAAGGAAATGCAAATCAAACCCACAATGTGATCATCTGTTAACACCTGTTAGAAAGGCTATCATAAAAATGACAGAAAATAACAAGTGTTGGTGAGGATGTGGAGAAAAGCAATGTTCGTGCACTACTGGTGGGAATATAAATTGGTACAGCCACTGAGGAAAAAAATATGGAGATTCCTCAAAAAATTAAAACAGAACTGTCATATGATCCAGCAATTTCACATCTGGGTATTTACCTAAAGAAAACAAAAACACTAACTCAATAGCTAAGATACGGAAACAACCTAAATGTCCATCAATAGACAAATGGATAAAGAAGATGTGGTGTATATATACAATGGAATATTATTCAGCCATAATTTAAAAAAAATGAAATCTTGCTATTTGGGACAACAAGTGGATCTAGTGGATGGATCTAGAGGCTATTATGCTACGTGAAATAAGTCAGACTGAGAAGGACAAATACCATATAATCTCACTTATACGTGGAATCTAAAAAACAAAACAAAACAGACTCAAGGATAAACAGAACAAACTGATGGTTGCCAGAGGGGAGGGCGTAAGGGTGGATGGGTGAAATAAGTGAAGGAGATTAAGGGTACAAAACTCCAGGTATAAAATAAATAAGCAATGGGATGTACTAAACAGCATATGGAATATGGTCGATAATACTGAAATAACTTTATATGGGACAGATGGTTACTAGACTATTGTGATCATTTCATAATATATGCAAATGTTAAATCACTATGAGGCACACCTGAAACCAACATATTTTATGTCAAGTACATTTCAATTAAAATAACCTCCCTATATGAAAATCTTACATAAAATATATGTGATTAAATGTTATTTTAATAAGATCACATTGAAGCCTATACATCAATGGCATTCCATTTTATGACAGCCCATTAACAAATCTTTAGACATATATATTATATATGTGTATATATATATATATATATATATATATGTGCTAAGTGCTCCAGAGGTAATCAAATATCAAAAAGTGACTCTGCCTTTATGGAAAATATAATAAAATTGAGTAGGCTGAAGTAACATGTACGAAAAAATAGTAAATAATATAGATATGGTATAATTATGTGTTAAATTATGTTGCACCAAGTAGGAACTCAGATGTTTTCTGAATCAATGAATGTCAACAATTATTGGGATTGAGATCATCCAGAAAGTGAGATAAGACAAGGCTTCAGTGATCTTTTTAATGATATTAGAAATGATTTTCATGATAACTTATTCATGCTTCTTAGACTACAGGTGAATCCCATAAATCCACAAGTATTCATTGAGCCCTACACTATACCAAACCCTATATGAAGAAAAAGTATAAAACATAGTCCACTTCTTCCCTCAAGAAGACTATGACTGATGAGACAAAACATACCCATACTAAACAATTAAAAAAATAAAAGAAGACAATTCTAAACTTAGTGCTAAATTGTTATAACTAAGTGCTAAAGAAAGTCAAAGAAAGGAGAACTAAATGGGCCCTAGAGTAATGGGAGATGAATTCATGGAGGAAATAAAATTTAATCTAGTCCCTTAAGGGACTGGTAGATTTTTTTTTTTTTTTTTTTCAGTATGCGGGCCTCTCACTGTTGTGGCCTCTCCCGTTGTGGAGCACAGGCTCCGGACGCACAGGCTCAGCGGCCATGGCTCACGGGCCCAGCTGCTCCGCGGCACGTGGGATCCTCCCGGACCGGGGCACGACCCCATGTCCCCTGCATCGGCAGGCGGACTCCCCACCACTGCGCCACCAGGGAAGCCCGGGACTGGTAGGATTTAATAAAGAAAAGGGTATGTCTTTACTCTCGTAAAGTAAAGGAAAGGTGGAGGACATATAATAGGTTCATTAATTCATCATTCATTTATTCATTCACTCATCCAACAGAAGATTTTTTTCAGTGCCTCCTATATTCAGGCACTATAGTAAGTGCTGAGGTACAATGGTAAACTAGGACCATAACTAGCCCTCAGTGAGACTACTGGTAAGGGGATGGGTAGCTGACAAGAAACAGGTAATTTTAATATTGTGGTATGATAGGTGCTAAGTAAAGGATGCTATGATGGCTTCGAGTAGGGACTCTTAACAGAGGAAAATCAGGGAAGATTTCGTATAACATGTAAAATTTATGTGGAGAGACTTGAAACATTAATAGGGCATGGCCATGTGAAGTAGAGAAAGGGGATTTTTAGGTAGAAGGAAAAGCATGTGCAAAGGCCTGGAAATAAGAAAGCACATGAGAAATGAGCATCACACACACAGATGAGAATAAGCTACTCTAGCTATAGTGGAGGCTTTGTGTAAAAGTCGCTACAGGGGAACAAAGTGGGTGAGCCAGATTAAGGAAGCCATGGAATGTGAAGACTTCTGACTTCCTATGGGAAATTGAGCACAAGTTCTACAAGGAAAGCTTATGTAAAGAAAGCATATCTGGTCTGAGACGTGCCCAACTTGGAAGCCATTCTATGATCCAGAAGAGATAACTTGACGTTATCTCTATCCTTTAAGAGAAAGCACACAGCCAGAGAAGCAGAGGGCCAAGGCCAAATTTGAAGGATGAGTAGAGGAAGAAGGGTGAGGAGCCAGTGAAGAAAACAGAAGAAACAGAACCACGGGATATGATAACAGTTAATATCATGCATTTGGAGTTATCAAGCTATGTGATCTTGGGCAAATTACTTACAAGCTATGTGATCTTGGGCAAATTACTTACAAGCTATGTCATCTTGGGCAAATTACTTAAAAACTTAAAGATTTCATTTCTTTTTCTGTGAAATGGGGATAATAATACCTACCCCCCACCCACGGTATAAGGATGTAGACACTAATGTACGTAAAGTATTCGGCAGAGTGCAAGGCATGTAGTAAACACCCAATGAACAGCAGCTCTTTGTTGTTATACAGTTCTACCAGTCCCCGTGACTTTTTATTTCTAGTCTCTGTACATTATATTACCTTTTCACGACTCATTCCCACCACTCTGTCTGGCTAATTATTCCTCAGATGCCATTTCTGACTCCCAATACTGGCTTAGGTAAGCCCTATACAGCCCCTCTGCAATTTCCTAGCACTCTTGAGCATAACTATCTAGTTAATTGTCTGTATCCACTAATGTTTGTCTCCTTCCACTAATATTAAGCTCCATGAATTCAAGGATCTAGTCTGACTTACAATCCTAACATACTGCCTGACACATAGCAGACATTCAATAAGTATTTATAGAATGAATGAAAACATTCTGTGGTGATTGTGGCATGCGATAAATACAGAACAGAATAGAGAACCCAGAAATAAACCCATACATGTACAGTCAACTAATCTTTGGCAAGGGCACCAAGAACACACAATGGGGAAAGGATGGTCTTTTCAATAAGTGTTGTTGGGAAAACTAGACGTTCACAAGCAAACAAATGAAACTAGACCTCTATCGTAGACTACTCACAAAAACTAACTCAAAATAGATTAAAGATTTAAATGTAAGACCTGAAGCTGTAAAACTCCTAGAAGAAAACACAAGGGAAACAGCTATTTAACATGGGCCCTGGAAATGATAATTTGGATATAACACCAAAAGCACAGGCAACAAAAGCAAAAATAGACAAGTGGGACTACACCAAACTAAAAAGCTTCTTGCACAGCAAAGGAAACAATCGACAGAGTGAAGAGGCAATCTATGGAATGGGAGAAAATATTTGCCAACCATATATCTGAAAAGGGGTTAATTTCCACAATATATAACAAACTCATTCAACTTAACAGCAAAGATATGAACAATAAAAATTGGGCAAAGGGCCTGAACAGACTTTTTTCTAAAGAAGACATACAAATGGCAACAGACACATGAAAAAGTTATTAACATCACTAATCATCAAGGAAATGCAAATCGAAACCGCAATGAGATATCACCTCACACCTGTTAGGATGGCTAGTATCAAAATGGCAAAAGATAACAAGTGTTGGTGAGAATGTGGAGCAAAGAGAACTCTTGTACACTGCTGATGGGAATATAAAGTGGAGAAGCCACTCTGGAAAACTGTATGGAGGATCCTGAAAAAATTAAAAATAGAACTACCATATGACCCAGCAATCCCACATCTGGGTATATATCTAAAGGAAATGAAATCAGTATTTTGAAGAGATATCTGCACTCCCATGTTCATTGCAGCATTGTTCACAATAGCTAAAATATGGAAACAACCTAAGTGTCTATCAATGGATGAATGGATACAGAAAATTCCACATAATGGAATATTATTCAGCCATAAAAAGAAGGAAATCCTGCCATTTGTGAAAACATGGGTGAACCTGGAGGACATTATGCTAAGTGACATAATCCAGACAGAGAAGAACAAATGCTGTATGACTGCACTTATATGTAGAATTTCTTTAAAAAGTCAAACTGATAGAAGCAGAGAGTAGAATGGTGGTTGCCAGGGGCTATCTGGTGGGGGGTTGCGGGGGTGGAATGAGCAGATGTTGAATCAAAGAATACAAACTTTCATTTATAAGGTGAAAAACTTCAGGAGATCTAATGTACAGCATAATGACTATAGTTAATAATACTGTATTGCACACTGAGAATTAGCAAAGAGAGTAGATCTTAAGTGTTCTTACCACATACACTCACAAATGGTAACTATGTGAGTGACGGATGTGTTAAATAATTTGTGATAATCATTTCACAATGTATATATACATCAAATCATCACACTGTATACTTTAAATATATACAATTTTACTTGTCAATTATACCTTAATAAAGCTAGGGGGGAAAAAAAGAAAGCTTTAAGAAACCAATGTGAAACTGACTAACTTCATTAAAACTTGAGTGCTAACTTCTCTGTGGGATATGTATTTTCTAATATTCTTGTTTTGAGGAGTGAGGGAGACTTGGAAGTTGGCATCTTGCTGCATCTCCCCTGTACCACGTTTATTTGTAACCTTTTGCTCCTGAGCCAAGTGAGTGAGGCTCCTGTCAGGTAAAGCTGGTGAAGACTCCTTCCTTCCCTCAGAGCAAGCAGGGCCACGTAACCTAGGAGGTGCTTGGCTGGGTTATATTAGCCCTCTTGGGTGTGCCTGATCATCCAGTTCTCAGAGACCAAGCCCACTCTATGACTGGCAGAGTGCATTTGAAGAGAAACATATAGGAAAACATTTCACAGCAAAATTGATGGGATGCAGCAAAAGCTATATCCAGAGGAACACACAGAGCTTTAAAAACCCTTACAGTTAAAGAAAAAGATATAAAATTAAGAAATTCAGTATTTATCTTAAGATATTAGACAAAGTACAACAAAACAAATCAGGAAGAGGACATTAATAAAAGACAGTAATAATGAAACTAGGAAGAATAAATAATAACAAATCCAAAGTCAATACTTTTAATACTAATAAAATAAGCAATGATTCTGTGTGCCAGACTTAAAAAAGAGAGAGAGCTAAACTATACAAACTTAGAATTAAGAAAGGAAACAAATACAGAATACAGAAGAGATGCAAAGAACTTTAGGATATTACTCCCTTTGGTAACAAGGAAACATGCTGGAATGGGTAAAGGTTTCCTAGAAAAATAAAAATGACCACAAACAACCTAAGAAGAAGTGAAATTTGAATATACCAGGTCCCCTGAAAGAGAACAGAAAGGTAATTGAAAATCTACTTCGCTGAACTTCAGTTACATATATATTCATTCTTTTTTATATCCTTTTCCATTATGGTTTATCTTCACTGGTTCAACATCCAGACAGTTTCATAGCTAAGCTCCTTCTAACCTTTAAAGAACTGTAATTCCAATATTATTTAAACCATGCTAGACTGCTCATAAATATGGAAAGCCCCCAATTTATGTTATAGAGCCAGCATAACTGTACAAGCAAAAAAAAAGAGAACTATATACAAATCTCATCTATACACACAAATCTTAATTTCTAAATAAAATATTACCACATAGAATACAGAAATATATCAAAACTGTTAAGAGTATGCCTGTGATATGTTGAAGTCCTAACCATTATTAATGCCTTAGAATGGGACTTTACTTGTAAACAGGATCTTTACTGAGGTAATCAAATAAAAAATGAGGTCATTAGGGTGGACCCTAATCCAATATGACAGGTATTCTATAAAAAAGGGAAATGTGGACACCGGGAGAGACATGCATAGAGGGAAGATGATATGAAGAAACAGAAAGAAGATGGCCATGTGAAGACAAAGCACTGGAGTGATACATCTACAATCCAAGGATTGCCAAAGATTATTGGCAAATCACTAGAGGCTATAAACAGGCAAGGATGAATCCTCCCACACAGGTTTCAGAGGGAGCATGGCCCTGTTGACACCTTGATTTTAGACTTCTAGCTTCCAGAACTATATAACAGTTTCTATTGTTTTAAGCCACCCAGTTTGTGGTACTTTGCTATGACAGCACTAGAAAATGAATACAATGACCAAGAAGGTTTATTCCAGGAATTCAAAGGTGGATCAATATCAGCAAATCTGTCAATCATAGTCTATTACACATCAACAAATTAATGGACAAAAACTACATGATGTCACATATGCTGAAAAGGCATTTGATAAAACCAGCAGCAAATCTTAAAAACCCTAATTAGGAATAGAAAGACAAAATAAAGACCATAAGTCAAGAACAAATATTATCCTAAACAGTAAAACTCTAAAACAATTTCATCTAAAATCATAAATTAGGCAAATTTGTCAACAATCACTATTATTATCTAATATTCTCTTGGAAGTGCTAGCAAGTTCAATAAGACAAAAATTACTGATATGAACAGGAGAAAAGAAGAGATACAATGATTTTTGTTGAGACAACTGCATATCTCAAAAAACTTAAGAACCTCTAGTAACATGCCTACTAAAATTAAAAGATAATTTGGCTTTTTTTTTCTATATTAGCAGTAAGTTTTTAGATATGGAAAAAATTCCACTTACAATAGTGATAAGAATTATAAAATGCTTGAGAATAAATTTAAAAAGAAAGGCACAGAATTTATACAAAGATGATTGTAAGGTCTTATTGAAGAGCATAAAATAAGAGATGAAGAAATGGAAAGCCATGCCATATTCTTGGATGGCAAATTTTACTATTATAAAAATGCCAATTCTTTCAAAGATAATAGATAAACTTAATTCAATTCCAAATAGAATCAAACAGGAAATTATCAGGAGAAACTGGATTAATTGAGCTTAATATTTATATAAAAATTTAAATTGGATTCCTGTTTTATATCACACGCAAAAGTGTAATTCAAATGGATTAAAGACTTAGATGAAGAATATAAAAATCTTTGAATAAACTATATGTATTGTCTAGAAGTTGGAAGAACCATGTTACACAAGGAAGGAAATTCAGATGCTATAAACAAAAGGATGTACATGTTTGACAAATAAAAGTTTAAAAATTTTTGTATGATAAAAAGATATCATAAATAAAATTAGAAACAACAAATTTAGAAAAATGCTGTTATAAATTTACAAGAAAAAGACTGTCCAAAGAAAATGAGTTTGAGCTTTGCTTGAGAAGAAGGAGCAAAGAATATAACTAATTTATAGTACATTGTCAATAAATATGCAAAAATATGCTCATTGTAGTCAGGGAAATGCAAATTATACTACTATTGAGAAATCACTTTACACCCATCAGACCAACAAAAATGTAAAAGAGCAATAACACCTATTATTGCCACTAAGGATGCAAGAAAAGGGTACTCTCATACAGAGATGGCAGAAATATGATTCGACAACAAATATTTCAAAATTAAAACATATTCTTTGAATCGGCAATTCCATTCTCAGAAAGCTATTCCAAGATGTATGTACAAGGATGTTTTTGACAGTATTGTGTATCTGTGTAAAAATCTAGAAACAGAGTTATTAATTACGAATGAATTACAGTTGACCCTTGAACAACAGGGGTTTGAACTGTATGGGCCCACTATACATGGATTTTTTTCACTAAATACATACCACAGTACTACAAGACCCGCAGTTGGTTGAATCCTCAGATATGGAGGAGGGCTGACTGTAAAGTTATGTACAGACTTTTGACTGCATGGAGTCAGCACCCCTGACCCCTGCATTATTCAAGGGTCAACCATAATTCTGAAAAAATAGCTGAATAACTTTTGATACATTCACATCATGGGATATTATTAAGCTACTCTACACAATCAAATAAGACCTAAACTTGTTGACATAGGATCTGCAAAGGATACAAGACACAGAGAAGTGTGTAAAATCTAATCCATTTAAAAAAAAAATTAAAACCCCTAAATAGGTATATGACTACACACACACACAAACATATATGAAAAAACACAAAATGATACATACTGAATAGTTAACGTGTTATCTGGTGGATGGGTTATGAGGTGGCTAGAGAAATGGAGGAAAGGGGAAGGGGAGAAGCAAGAGAAAAAGAGAGACTGCACTAAAATCACTAGTGTGTAAGTTACACTTCAATTCATTAAAATTTGTATACACCTTACATGAGTATATATACATTTATTTTTTCTAAGAAATTAAGAAAAATAAAAAGGTGTTTCTCTACTGACTTGTAGAGATGTCCGTGA
Organism: Lipotes vexillifer; assembly: GCF_000442215.2. NCBI lineage: Eukaryota > Metazoa > Chordata > Mammalia > Artiodactyla > Lipotidae > Lipotes > Lipotes vexillifer. The sequence goes on from NW_006775074.1 coordinate 1,715,752, forward strand.
TACATAGTCAAAAGGCAGTTTAGAATAATGTATGTATTACACATGTATTTCTGTAAAACAACACTCAGCTCATCCCTCTTAAGTGTGTACACAAGCAAGGAAAAAGTTATAGAATGCTACACACTAGCTGGTTAGCACTGAATATCTCTGGAGTCCAAACTGGGATTGGGGATAGGAGCAGAGATAATTAGCTTCTTTTTTTACACATCTTCACGTGTTTTATTTCTTGAAAAAATGAAAACCAATAAATGAACAAAGCCAAATGCCTACAGGAGCCAGAGTGAAGCAGGCTTAGTGGGGGCTGTGATGAAGCAGAATACACAACTAAAAACATCCAGATTGAAATGTAAAAAAATAACATAAAAACCATTTTTTTGAGAGAGAAAAAGACAGAGATGAGGGCAGGATCCTAAGTAACGTTTTCTTGTGTTCAGTTTAGAAAAAAAAGTCCTTGTGTTACACAGATTTTCTGTAACAGACAGGGAAATCACACATACTTTACTTTTTATCCATCTATACTCCAATCACAGGATCCATAACAAGGCCCAAAGAAGAATGCAAAATGCTTCTATTCTTTGATGCTAGAATACAGACTATTAGGAGAACAAGGACATACTATCACAGAAATATAGTATCATCATAGGCAGAACACTCTTTGACATAAATTGTAGCAATATTTTTTTGGATCTGTCTCCTAAAGCAAAGGAAATAAAAGCAAAAAAACCCAAATGAGACCCAATTAAACTTAAAAGCTTTTGCCTAACAAAGGAAACCATCAACAAAATGAGAAGACAACCTACTGAATGGAAGAAAATATTTGCAAATGATATGACCAATAACGGTTAATATCAAAAACAGCTCATACACTCAACATCAAAAAAACAAACAACCCAATTAAAAAATAGGCAGAAGAACTGAATAGACATTTTTCCAACGAAAATGGAAATATCCAGAGATACTCACTTTTTCAGATGGCCAACAGGCACATGAAAAAATGCTCAACATTCTTAATCATCAGAGAAATGCAAATTAAAACCACAATGAGATATCACCTCACACCTGTCGGAATGGCTCGCATCAAAAAGAACACAAATAACAAATGTTGGTGAGAATGTGGAGAAAAGGGAACTGTCATACACTGTTGATGGGAATGTAAATTGGTGCAGTCACTGTGGAAAACAGTATGGAGGTTTTTCAGAAAACTAAAAATAGAAATACCATATGACCCAGCAATTTCATTCACGGGTATGTATCTGAGAAAAACAAAAAACACTGATTCAAAAAGATATATGCACCCTAATGTTCACAGCATCATTATTTACAATTGCCAAGATACAGAAGCAACCTAAGTGTCCACCAACAGATGAATGGATAAAGATGATGTGGTATACACACACACACACACACACACACACACACACACACACACACACACACACACACCCACTGGTATACTACTCAGCCATAAAAAAGAATGAAATTTTGCCATGTGCAGCAACATGGATGGACTTGGAGGGTATTATGCTAAGTGAAATAAGTCAGAGAAAGACAAATACTGTATGATATCACTTATATGTATAATCTAAAAAATACAACAAACTGGTGAACGTAACAAAAAAGAAAGAGATTCACAGATATAGAGATAGGGGTAGGGGATTAAGGGGTACAAACTATTATGTATAAAATAAACTATGAGGATATATAGTACAACACAGGGAATATAGCCAATATTTTATAATAACTATAAATAGTATATAACCTTTAAAATTGTGAGTCACTATGTAGTATACCTGTAACTTACATAATATTGTAAATCAACTATACTTCAATTAAAAAAGCAAAAATAAAATACTGACAAAAAAAGAATCCTGGCTTAAGAAAGGACCATGGAAAATGCCCGATCCAACTTCCTCACATTACAGCTGAGGAATGTGAGGCTAGGTTAAGCAACTGCCATACTCGATTCCCTCCATTCCCTGCATGGCAGAAAATTATTTTATCTCAGAATTTTCACTCAGAGCAAATAAATGGTAGACAAGTAACAATGGTATTTCATTAGTTCAATAAATAAAAGTTCTCCTATTTTACATGTAAAAAACCAACCCTCAACTGTTACATTAAACGTTTGAAATGAAAGGCACAGAACCTGTTTAAGTTGCCTTGTGTAAACCTGTAAAGACACTGGTTGAAACCACATGGTCAGTCCTCAATCATTCACTGATCCATCCTTCTTTTTATTCAACCAGCATTCACTGAACACTGTCTATACTCCTGACGCTGGGAGGTACTGGTGATACACACATTAGTGAGGCACAGTCTTTGTTCACCATCCAGTGAGGAAGTGATAAGCTATGAAACAAGTTGGACCAAAATACAAACCAAGTGTAGGTGGAACGATTTACTCTGACTGGAGTTTCAGGAGCAGCTTTATCAAGGGAAAAGTTGACACATGAGTCAGGCCATGTAGGATGTAGGATTCCAGAGGCAACAGCAAGAGCAAAAGCAAGGAAGTAGTGTGTTTGAGGAAATGATCAGAATTGAGCCCAATGCAAGAAAAGAACAAGGGAGAAAACTAGAAATTCACATGTTCTAGCCTGAGGATAAAAGTAAATTCAATCTAAGTGCAAGATAATTTGCCACCCCATCTCTTGCATGCCTGACATGTGGGAAGCATTCAGTAAAGAATGTCTGGGTAAATCCTGACCAACTAAGTAATCTCTCTGTTCAAGTTATTGAATGATTTCAGCACATTACCATGTACCGTCCAGGGTCTAAATCTCCCATCATGCCTTTCAGGTGGGTGTTTTCAGTTCTGACAACTTTACATCTCATATCTGAGACCTGAAAGGAGATTAGTAGTTAAAAGTGAATGTAAAATTCATAATAAAAGTTCACAATTCTATGAAAATTAATTTTATTTTATTAATGTAAATATTTTCAAAGTGTAGTGAAGGGAAACACTTCTTAGGCAGCATCATCATAAATCAGGTATTCTCATTCAGTTCTTGGACCTTTAGCAGGCCCCATTTTACCCTCCTTTTTGGATTGGTGCTAAATTAAAAATAGATACTTACAATAATGATGCATTATACTTTTCTATTCCAAAATTCCATTTCTCACTTCTATTTTTTTATGGTATGCAAATTACCATCAGAAAAATCACAGTTTTAAAAACATGCTTAAATAATAGTGTCCGTTAAATTTGTTCATGACCTGATTAATTTTTACAATATGCAAATATGATTTCATGTTTAATTTTGTTCTTCTTGATACCTCTGCCAAATTTCCTTCTTTTTTGTGACAACTTCATTTTGTCTCCTCATTTATTTTTCCCCCTAATTTCTTCTACTTAAGAGCACTTAGACATAGCATTTGCCCTTTTATTTATCTAGGGCTCATTTCCATATAAAACACTTCCCTTAAAAAGGTTTACTTTTGTAAATCACAAAATATATTCTCCTTGACAAAAATCTAAAAATATAGAAGAATATAAAGGTGAAAATAAAAATCATTCATGATCCAACTACCCAGATCACTGTTAACACCTGTAAAAATATCATTTCCTTTACAGGTGCAACCAATGCTCTTGTCCTATCTATGCTGTTTTCCTGTATATTATACAAATTAATCACAGTTTAAAGCTTATAATTGGGCAAAGGCAGAATCTTTTCTTGTTTTTACAATACACAGGATTGAAATAGCCCTGTTATTTATGAAGTAACCCTCATATGCCTAGAAAATTATTGAACGGTGCTCTCAGAAACCCTATTTGGTGGTGAGATGAGTTGGGAGATTGGGATTGACATATATACACTGATATGTATAAAATAGCTAACTAATAAGAACTTGCTGTATAAAAATAAATAAATAAAATAAAATTTAAAAATCCCTCTAAATTTGGGGTAAAAACACTGAGAAACCCTATACTTTCAGTAGCAGGCCACCAATTTGATGATGAGTATGGGACTGAGGGAATTTCAAAATGAATAGGAGGGGAGGGAGGGAGGGAAGACTTAGAAGTCACTTGCAGTATTTTAACAGTAGAATGTTATAATGGCTGTTTTTCCCCATGAACCACGCTATGCACTGAGTGAATGTTCAATAAATATGAACTAATCGTCGTGTTTCATATCCATTTTTTAAAACTCTAAAATAAAGGTATGAAATGGGAGTGGGGAGGGTCCAAGAAAAGCTGGAGTAGAAGCTTTTTTTAAGATACGAATGTTAATAGAAGAGAACTATGGAAAACAAATTCAGGAAGAAATCTTTGACCAGAGCATGCTGTGGGAGGTGATCAGAATACGGGTCACTAGAAAATGTTAGCATGAGATTTAAAGAAATTTTCTTGGGCTGTCACTTGTTTCCCTGGTTCTTGTTTGATGACACTTTGCATTATCTCACCAAGGTTTTATGTGACTCCCCAAAGCATTTCTGTGCTGTTAGTCTCAGAAGCAATACAAGAAATACAACCCTTTTATTAATCAATAAGGAAGGCGACTATTAGCACTAAGCAAGAGTGACCTGGACGGGTGCTTCCTGCCGCTTGCATACCTGTTGTTTCGCCAACATTTTCTCTTTTATTTCTAACTCCATTTTTAACTGTCTTTCCAGAAAGGCAGCTTTCTTCATGATAGTTGCTATAGTGATTTCCTTCTGATGAAGCTCCTCTGTTAGGTCAGAGATTTCATTCCTCATTCTTTCCTGCTCAGAGCTATGGTACTGTTCCTCCTGATAGAGTTGGCTTCTTATCTGCAGCAGATATTTTCCAGAAAATAGTAACAAATCCTTTATACAGCAGCTGAAAGGTTTTATTGGCCATGTTCGGTCTTCCCATCCTATCTTAATACTTTGCCAGACCTCACTTTACCCTCCTTTTCTGATTAATACTAAATGAAAAAGATACTTACAATAATGATTCATTTACTTTTTCCTTCCAATTTCAATTTTTTTTTTCACTTCTATTTTCTATTGTATGTAAGTCATCACCAACTACCGATACCACTTTAATGACGACTTTGACAGGAAGGTGGGGAAAGTATTATCAAGCACTTTTCCCCCAGCTTCATTGAGGTATAATTGCTATACAAAAACTGCACATAGTTCATGGATAAAATTTGGTGAGTTTGGACATACACTTGTGTTACTATCACCATAATCAAGAAAATAAACATTACAATTACCCCTAAAAGTTTGTGTCCCTTTGTTGTTTTAATTTTGTGTATGTGTGGTAAGAATACTTAACTCAAGCTCTACCTTCTTAACAAATTTTTAAGTGCACAATAGCTTATTGTTTACTGTTGCACTGTGTTGTGCAGCAGACTGTGGAACTCACTCATCTCGTGTAACTTACTTCATACCCATTAAACCACCACTCCGGACTTGGTGCCATGGAAGAGCACTGGACCCACAAGCCAGAGGCTGATGAACCATTTTTTAGGGAGAAAAAAATTGGCTTAGAGAGGTTAAGTGACCTGCTCAAATTCATAAAACTATTAACTGGCAGAGCTAGGTCTAGAACTTAGGACTGTTGGATCTAAATTCAGTGCTTTTTTGGACTAAATCATGCTGTACTATTTGCGACTGAACACTATGTTTTTTAGAGTCTTGTTACAATAAATTTCAAACTTAAGGTGTCCATCAAAAAGCATCACCTACACTTCTTAAGCCGGTGGAATCTCATATTCTTTTTTTTTTTTTTTTTTGGCGGTACGAGGGCCTCTCACTGTTGTGGCCTCTGCTGTTGCGGAGCACAGGCTCCGGACGCACAGGCTCAGCGGCCATGGCTCACGGGCCCAGCCGCTCCGCGGCATGTGGGATCTTCCCAGACCGGGCCCAACCCGTGGTCCCCTGCATCGGCAGGTGGACTCTCAACCACTGCGCCACCAGGGAAGCCCTCATATTCTTAACTTTAGCTAAACCTTCCACAGTAGAAACCTCTGGATCACCTTGGACTCCTCCCCTCCCTCATCCTCCCAAATCAAGTCAGGTAGCAAATTCTGTCCCTTCTATTTCAACCTCTCTTAAATCTCACCTCTGCTTTCCATTCCTACTACCACTGTCTTAGTCCAGCCTCCTCCCGTCTTTCTAGAAATCTTTCACTCTCTCTAATTCTTGAGGATCAGAGATAAAGTATGTAATTACCGGTCTCAAAAAAATAAATCACAGTCCATCGGGGGAAACAGGAAAATAAACAGTTAGAACACAGTGTAGCAACTGATATCAGCAGTATGTAGTGGAGTAGTGCTTACTCCAGCCTGGGGATGCCAGGATAGGATTCCCAGAGGAAGGGACATTGCACTGAATACTGAAGGATGAATGGAAGCCAGATGGAAGAGAGAGATGGAGGTGAGCTTCCAGGCAACGAATGCAGGGAAGGAGCGGGGTCAGAGGGAGAAGGCATGCTCAGTGAACCAAAAGGAATTTGGAGTGGCTGGGACTTGGCGCGTTGTGAGAAGTAAGGCTGGAGAGTTAAGGAGGGGCCATTCACAAAGAGATTTATATGAATTTACCCCTCAGAACTTACTTCAAAAACTTTTTTTTTCATTTCATCTTTAAACGTTTCAGGATATATCTCTAAAAGAATAGCGGTGTGCTCTCTCTCTTTTCTAACATAACCAGAATACCATTATAATGTCTTAAAAATATTAACAACAATTCCTCAATATCATACAATATCCAGGCAGTATTAAATTTAAAATTGTATCAGAAGTGTAATGAATGGTTTTCAGGTCTGCTTATTTGAATTGAGATCTAAATATGGTCCACACATTGAGACTGGCACCTATCATTTTTTTTTTTTTTTCTGGTACATGGGTCTCTCACCGTTGTGGCCTCTGCCATTGCAGAGCACAGGCTCCGGACGCGCAGGCTCAGTGGCCATGGCTCATGGGCCCAGCCGCTCCGCGGCACGTGGGATCTTGCCGGACCGGGTCACGAAACCGTGTCCCCTGCATCGGCAGGCGGACTCTCAACCACTGAGCCACCAGGGAAGCCCCTGGCACCTATCTTTCTAAAGCCTCTCTTTGTGCATGCATGTGCGTGTGCACGTGTGTGTGTGTGTGTGTTCTGCATACATCGTCTTATTTAATCACCACAATCTCTATATTCCAGATCAGAAAATTAAGATACATAACTGTTCACAGTCACATTCTCGGTGACAGGCAGTGTGATTCCAGGTCCTTACCCATTGTTCTATGTAACCTCTGTGAGCACAGCCCTAGAACGTGGTTCCCACATTGGAAAAAAGCCAGAGTGGGATGACCTAACATGGAAAGTACTCAGGTCAGTAAGGCAACCATGGTCCAGCCTCAGGCTTTATACCATCAATTTCTCATCTGAGTTTATTCTTTTTACTAAAATTTTTAGAATTTCAGAGCTGGACATAACCTTAGAAATCACATGGTCTAACTCCATCATTAAAAAAATGGAAAAACAAAGGCGCATAGGGAAAGGAACTGACTGGGTCTAAGTTATCCAGCTCCTAAGAGCAGAAGCATAGACTAGGAGACTGAAGTACAAATACCCTCACCGCAGGACAATATTACACATCTCCTTTCGTCTCCCATCTTCTCTCTCCAATTTTTTCTCTTATAATTTATTTGATGAACAATGGGATTGTTCTATCATTTGCCCCAATTTGGATTTTGCTGATTGCATCTCCATGGTGTAGTTTAACATGTTCTCTTAAAATGGTACTTTTAAAATGTGGGGAAAAAATGAGTATATTATCATGAAGAAGGAGTAAACTATTTTCATTATTTTCATAACATTTAGATATTAAAACATGCTATACTGCAAAATTTCTTTTTAAATGAGATTAATTTACCTAGCTGTAAATGACTTTTGGCTTTATTAAAAATGTCAATTTTATCACAAAATAAGTTACTAAAAATCGTTCTATATTGACAAAAGAGAAAGAAATAAAACACTTGCAAGATTCATAATACATGGCTCTTGTTGGTTTTATTACAAGAGAATGAAAATGCTCTCTATAAACACTTCCCAGAAACTATAGCTATTTATACACAATTCATTTGTTACCTTTTCTGCACAGCAATGCATTATCTAGAGGTCTCCCAGAGTCTGTAAAGAGATTTGTGTCTTGCAGTCTCTCCCTCCACATCAAAACTGTACAAAATCAGTAGATTCCTTCTAAGTTTTATTACTCTACCTAAATCTATGAGGTTAAGAACGGTGTAACTATAATTTAGGAGGATTTAATCAACCTTTTATCATAATGTATTCACTGGGGACTCCAGTCAAGAACAGTTTTTAAAGTTATATTTTAAAATATCAGTAAAATAAGTTTCATGGGATTATGTGAAAAATATAAGGAAAATGATCATTAATTCGTAACACCTTTTCTACACTTAATAGTTGCCTGACAGTCAATTCTTCAGGAGATGGGATTTGTCTTTTACATTATTATATTTCCTACAGAAATAAGCAGTATAGCAACAGTCCTACTAGATACTCAATAAATGTTTGTTTAACTTATACAAACAACTGAATTTATGACCCTATACAATTATGGGAGACTTCAGCCTTAATATTAATTAATTTGTTCTCTAAATATTTATTTTCACTCATTGTGTGTCAGGTACTTTGCTGGGCACTGGATGATAATTCAAAGCCACATCCAGTACTTTCCTACTTTTAACAACTGTTTAGACTATATAGCATTGAATATTCTGTGTAATCCTTAAACTGAAAGACCAGAGAAGCGGGTAGCAGCCGTGAGAAACTCACGGGGAAGCCACTACTGAATTTTACTAGAGGAAGAAGAGAAGACAGTTTTTGTAGCTGCCTAGCTCCTGGCAGAGTACTTGGCACATGTTAGGTGCTCAATGACAAAATGTGGGTGTCACCAATAACAATAGCAGCCAACATCTATTAGGTGCTTCCTCTGAGCTAGGTAGGCCCTGTTTTAAGCGCTTTACTTGCATTATTTTATGGATTTTAACTTAAAGGAAGAGTATGAATTCTGGAGCCAGACTGCCTGGCCCCTGCTACTTACTAGTTATATAATATTGGTGGAAATTACTGACCGTCTCTGTGCCTTAGTTTCCTTAAATGCAAAAGAGGATAGTATTAGTACCTACTTTATAAGATGGTTGTGAGGAATACATGAATTAGGATTTGTTAAGCCCTTAGAACAGCTTCTGGCACATGGCAAGAGTTGTTTAAGCTTGTTTAATCCTCATCACAACCTTGTGAGGTGGGGCGAATTAACCCACCCCCATCCTAGAAATGAGAAACATAAGCAGCTCGCATAGGCAACTTCCCAAAGCTCATGCACCTAGCGTGTGGTTGAGTGCAGGCCTCTGCTCTCACACTTCCTGCGCTCAGCTACCCTGCACCGAGCCACAGGCCCTCTGTGTTTCCTGGGCAGTCTCCCAGCAGCAGAGTGATGACCTAAGCTTTGTCTTTCTTATAGCATCACACAGAAGAGTGTCAGAATTAGCAGCTCGGTAGGTTATTATCTTAGGAGAAAACACAGAAGGAAAAAGAAGGGAGTGTGGGGGCTTCCCTGGTGGCGCAGGGGTTGAGAGTCCGCCTGCTGATGCAGCGGACACAGGTTCGTGCCCCGGTCTGGGAAGATCCCACATGCCGCGGAGCGGCTGGGCCCGTGAGCCATGGCCGCTGAGCCTGCGTGTCCGGAGCCTGTGCTCCGCAACGGGAGAGGCCACAACAGTAACAGGCCCACGTACCGCAAAAAAAAAAAAAAAAAAAAAAAAAAAAAAAAAAAAAAAAAAAAAAAAAAAAAAAAAAAAAAAAAAAAAAAAAAAAAAAGAAGGGAGTGAGAGGGAAGATGTTTTTCCCCCTTTGTATTCAGAGACTTCAGATCTGCCTGGAAGAACAAAGCTCATTATTTGCCATACCTTGTTCAATTCTTTTTCATGATTTGGTTGATCTGGGGTCACTGCAAACAGCTCTTTCCGTTGTTTTTCTGATTCTTTAATAGATGGTGAATAAGATGATTCAAGTCTACAAATTATAATGAGTAAAAATTAAGCTTAACTTGATAAATTGTTATGATTATATTGTTAATTTAGGCCATCATAGGATGCAGAGATAGATTATTAGTCTGCTGGAAACATTTCTAGTTACCGAAATGGCAAGTTCTAATACATTCAGGTCCCATAAGTATTTGCATATTTAACTGAGTGCAAATAGTCTTAGTGAAAAAAATAAAACCTAGTTATTAATATGGAATTTCAATTATACATTAAAAATTGGCTCAATACTGGATCTGCATATGTAGATAAGATTTTTGGATAAGAAGAAAAGACTGTTTGGTATAATAAAATAGCTTGGGAGCCAGTTTAAAAAAGAAAATACACATGACCTGCTTATACATCATGGAAAGGAACTATGTCAGGAGATGTCCGAGGGGAGCTGCTACTCTGTAAAAGTGATTCAAAATGATTAAATCTGACAGGCTACCCAGAGAGAGTGCAAATATGTCTATTTTTTGGCTGCTCAATTTATGAAGTGGAATAGCAACCATATATGGACACTAGAGAGGAAAGGCAGAAACTAGTATAAAAAGTACCATTTCCATAGGAAGGTTGGAGAACTAGAAACAGGTAATGCTCACTTCCACATCAGGGAGGTTGGTAAAATTAAAAAAACATTAAAACAGAAAAATAAAGATAACCAGGCAAGAAAAGAAACGTGCTTTCCACTATTGCTGGACTAACCTGGTAGAGTCTGGGGTTTTGAGGAATGTACCCACCTATAAGTGAGCATAATTTTAGATTTCCAAAGAGCTTTTTAAAAAGTTCCACAAATCAAAAACTTAAGCCACACATTCAAACACAACAAAATCTGAGTAATGATAGAGAAATAACTAATGTAAAGATGGAAAATAAAGGGCTCTTTTAAAAGGTATAAATTAATAGTGATATCCCTGAGGTACATATGTCTGGACTGGACTGCTTTTTTTCTGGTTATCAAATATACATGTTAAGTGTAGAAAACAGTTTATCAGAGTATATACTGCGATAAATTGTCATCTAGGAAAAACTGCTGTCAGCATTTTTGTGTATATTAATTGTCTTTTTTGCCTGTGCATATGTGTATAAAAACATACATGTTTCCTGTACAATTAGAATGTACTGAACACATTATTTTTCAGTCCCCTTTTGTTTCCCACTCAGTAATATATTGTGAGTATTTTATCCAATATTCTCCTAAAACATTATTTCAGGATCAATCTTAAATTTCTCTTATTTGCTATGATTTTAAAAATGTGAAAAATGAAATTTCCTGATTTTTTAATTCTTCCTAAGCAATCCAGGGAGTGGAATGCTGACCTGAATGGTAAAACCTCATAATGATCTTATAAATTTCAGTGAGTGAATGGAACAAACATCAAGCTTTAACGTGGACAAGTTCAAAGAAGAAAACAATAATCATGCTAATATAAAGATATAAAGGAACTATCATTTATCTTGTAAGAAGGGAATGTAGAAATTATTTTTATAACTCTCAGAACATATCAGCCCAAGGTGTTTCTGTAAGTAAGAAAAGAAAAAGCTAACAAAATCTTAGCATTATGGAGAAAGGTTCTGAAAATGAATGAAGACATTATAATGCTACTATTATAGATCTACTGTGTGTCTACACTCAGTAGCCTTGGCTGCTTCACCTTAATACAGCTGTAAAGACAAAACAGAGTCTGAAAAAAAAACAATAGAGGATAGAATCATGTTCATATGAGAACAGACTAAAAGAATTAGAAACTTTCAGTGGGAAAGATGAAGGCTGAGAAGACTCTGCCCAAAGTCTAAAATACAATGGAAACTGTGAAAAGTTAAATATCTGTCTTTTCATCAAATCTCAGAATACTAGAACTGAAGAATATCCTCCAAATTAGAAAGATGTAGCTTGGAGACCAAAATATATACCAACTTAAACAGAAGATGGCAAGCAGGCATGCCAGAAGAGTTGTATTAGCCAAATATGTGAATAACTGCAAGATTTTAGGTTAAATCATGTATTGAAGGACAGTTGGCAATGTCTGGAATTCAGCATTGGCCTTGTGAGGAAGTTCCAGAGAAAATACCCACAATGCTCTTCACAAACCAGAGCTAGACATGGCTTGAATGGCTTGCTCTTGTAGGAAACTTCTTACGTTTTTAGGCATATACATTCCTGGCGCGAAGACGTTTCTCACCAACTCACCACACTGGGACAGTGCCTTGCACATAATATATTTCCAGTGGATTTATTAATGATCAGTGGTGATGACATATAGCTTATATATTTGAGCACTCTATAATGCTAACTGGCTAACAGGCATTCTACCATCCTTGGTTAGATGCACAGCAGGTCATTTTTACGGATCTTAATTTGCCATTTGTTGTTAAGTGTAGACCTCAAAGAAATGCTAGCAGATCCCACAACTTTGAAGAAATAATTATTGCCTTTAAAACAATGTAATTATCCTTCAATAAAATATCCCTTACCATTTAGCTATTCAGTTTCTAAAATCCTATCATTGGTCTGGCATTAGCCTTCAGATGTATGAAGGATTCAAGTTCTAATGAGAATTAGAGCATCAGTGAATAGTTAGAACAGTCAAACTGTCTATTCACAAACATAAACATTTAATAATCCTCTAAAGTCCCATTTCCTTTGTGGTTATGTAGTACACAATATCTGTCTGATTTTAAAAAAGGGAAAAAAAGCCTGGTCTAACAAAACCCTTAATGGAACTGACACGGTGGTGAGCGTGGAGGCCAAAATAAATACAACATTTATGAGTGAAAAGTTGGTAACAGGTTTAAGGCCAACAAAATAAAAATATTTGAAAAATATGGAATAAATCTTATTTATCAACATTGATAATTAAATACCAGCTCTATACTATTGTTTTTACGATATTCTGAAGAATAAAGTTCTAAGAAAGTCTCTGACTTCATTATGACACATAAATATCCACATATCAGAACATGATATTATTTTCTAGGTGAGTAAAGATACTGATTTTGAAGATAAAATAATCACTAACTTTTTTTTTTTTTTTTTTTTTGCAGTACTTGGGCCTCTCAACTGCTGTGGCCTCTCCCGTTGCAGAGCACAGGCTCTGGGCGCACAGGCTCAGCGGCCATGGCTCACAGGCCCAGCCGCTCTGCGGCATGTGGGATCTTCCCGGACCGGGGCACGAACCCATGTCCCCTGCATCGGCAGGCAGACTCTCAACCACTGTGCCACCAGGGAAGCCCCCACTAACTTTATTTTTAATATCTAATATTACCTAATAATTAACAGCATGTTAATACAAAACTGACTTTTAATCCTAGTTTCAAATATAAAACTCATAAAAATATTCAAACATGATGTTTTGAATAGTTTTTCTCAGGCTGCTGAATATAAAAATATACCTTTTTTTATTTTCTGGAGCACTTTGGCACTCTCCTAGTTTTAATAATTCTCTGTGCAACTGCAATCGCTCCATTTCTATAATTCTCAAGAGATCATCACGTGATTGTAACTCACTTTTCACCTCTGAGAGTCCTGCTGCCATGGCCTAAATAAAAACATCAAAAAATTTCAATCCTCACATTTGGATATCATGATGTATAATACTTTTAAAAATATTTAATATCTATGAAGCAGCCTAATTTCAAATGAACTGATATATAATCCTTTGTTGGCTCTGTCTTACAGAATTTCATTCATTTATTCAACAAATATTTACTGAGCTCTTACTCTATGCTCAGCACTGAGGATACAGACACAGGATCTGTCCTCATGAGCTTACAGTCTAGTGATAAAGACAAAGAAGCATCCAAATATGGCCATACTGTATCAAAGAGGGAAACATAAAAGTATGAATAAAATATCAATGCATAAAATTTGAATCAATGCAAATAATTCCTAATTTAAATAAGATAATAGCCAAGAAAAATCTAATTTCAAAGCTGGCCAACAAAGTGAACTATAAACCATGGTTTACGGTTCCACTATTGCCCAGTAGTAGCCCTACTTCAGCTGGTAACTAGAAATACCAGCAATCCTGTGAGCCCAGTGTTTTATTTGGCTAATAGCAGGGACTTGAGCAAGTTTAGAAGCTGTTGGGAAGGATCTAGTTGGGAGAGAGAAGGGGTAATACTAACAGTGTCAGCTTCCTGAGAAGGTAGGTGGGGCGGGTCCCAAAGCACAAGTGAAAGAACTGCCTAAAGCAAAAGAGTCCCTCTGCTCCTGCAGCAGGAAAGAAGGAAGGAAGATGGAATGGAGACACATATATGCATTTGGAAATGGCGAGCTAGGAGAGGGGCTACCCGTTGGCTTTTATTTTCCTTGTGAAGGAAAAAGGCAATGTCAGGTCAGTGGAAGGAGAGGTGGAGGTGGGGGTAGGGGAGGGGTTTTTGAGAGTGGAGAAGGTTTGAGATGGCCTTCAATGGGCATGGGAGAGTTAGTGGTTTGGAGCAGCACAGTAGGACTCCTGGCAATGTTGATATTCATTTGAGGTTTGTGCCCATGACCTGTTGAGCGATTTTCTCCAGCAGAACTTGGCTGTTCTCTGGGAGAGAGGAATGGAAGAGTCCTTTCATATCAACAGGTCTCCTCCACTCAATTACACAGAGAAATGAATATTTATTAATGTAATTAATATTAAATACATATTAATATATTTGATGACCCAAGTCATCAAATCCATCGCCAATTTTACAGATGAGGAAATTGAGGGCCAGACTTGGTCCAAAGTTACATAGCTCATAAGTGGCAGATTCTGGAATGGAAAAATCCAGATCTTTTGTCTACTAGTCCAGTTAGAACATTCAAGACGCAAAAATAATTGTTTCATGCAAAATACGTAAAGCAGACCTGTAGCGTATCAGTAAAGATGGGGGGTGGGTGTCATTCTGAGGGCACTGCTAATAAAGGCTGTAAAAAAACCACTGTTGATATTTTCAAAAAATCATTTGTTCAATAATGCTTTATATATCAATAATAGGTTCATTCAAATATAATCTATACACCATAAAATTCACCCACTTAAAGTGTACAGTTCGGTGGATTTGAGAATATTCACAAAGTTGTGCAAGCATCACCACTATCTAATTCCAGAACATTTTCATCACTCCTAAAATAAACCACATACCCATTAGCAACCACTCCTCATTTTCCCTTCCTTCCAACCCCTGGCAACCACTATCGTTATGTTGTGTCTCTATGGAATTACCTATTCTGCACAATTCATACAAATGGAATCATATGACATGTGGCCTTTTGTGACTGGTTTCTTTCCCTGGGCATAATGCTTCCAAGGTTCATCCATGTTGTAGCATGTATCAGTACTGCATTCCTTTTTATTAATAATATTTAATTGTATAGATATACCACTTTATTTATTCATCAACTGATGAACGTTTGGGTATTTCCTTCTTTTTAGCTATTATGAATAATGCTGTTATGAAATTCATGTATAAGCTTTTACGTGGACATATGTTTTCTTCTTCATTAATTCTTATGCAAAAATTCACAGCTTAGAATTATAATCATGTAGACAGTATAGGACATATGGGTTCCCAGATAAACTTTCTTTTTTCTTTTTAACCAAAGTCTTAAATATAATGTATTATTTTCCAGGAGACCTAGAGACCTGGGCTCAGTAAAAGACCTAGCTGCAATACTTTAGCCCCAGAAATTCCTGGCTGATTTGGAAATAAGAATGAAAATATATTCAAAGAGGTGACCTAACAGACTGGTTTGGATAAAGTCCTTGTCTCAAACAGTGGGGATTTTTCAGATGAGGTTAAAATTCCAAAATAAACAAAAGAAATGTGAAACAATAGATTAGCAAATAGAAAGACAAATTAACTTGATGTGAATGTCATCGATTACTTTACCCAATTGAGGAAGGCACTCTCCGGGCTCCCTGCATTGCAGATTTACTACCAGGGAGCAATGTAACATGAACCTGCATGTAGAAGTGTGGGCCTGCCTTTGCTTGGGGAAGCGGGGGGCTGGGGGGGTACAGAAGGGCTCTAACTCCAGGACAGTGAAATGTAGTGTCACCATGGAATTCTGTAAAATGTGATAATAATGGAGTCTATTTGTGTACTGTCATTAGAAAATAATACCTAAAAGAGAGACATTTGGGGCTTCCCTGGTGGCGCAGTGGTTGAGAGTCCGCCTGCCTATGCAGGGGACACGGGTTCGTGCCACGGTCCGGGAGGATCCCACGTGCCGCGGAGCGGCTGGGCCCGTGAGCCATGGCCGCTGAGCCTGCGCGCCCGGAGCCTGTGCT
>NW_006775074.1:1732025-1741637 GCF_000442215.2 Lipotes vexillifer
TGACCTTTGGAGATATCATTAAGGGAAAAAAAAGCTTATTTGTGATCTAGCTGCACAGGTAGAAGAATTTATGTTAGAATTGAAACTTTTACAATAATAATGATTTGACAGGTTTTTCTAACATGAAGGAATATGTGAAAGTTTTTAATTATAATTGACAGCATTATGTAAAATTGACTAGAAAGTGCAAAAAAAGAAGCTTTGTTGATATTGATGAATTGAGTTGTTTTTTGACTTGTGTAATATCCCTTTGAATTCAATGTTAATAATACTGAGTTGACACAAGAATTGGTGATTTAACTTAGATTAGGTGATTTAAAATTAGCATGCTTTTGTATAAAAGTCAAATCAATTATTTGTCAGTGTGGATGCAAATATTCAGGAAAAATGATTCTTTAGTACTTGATTCAGTTACTGGAACACTTTCAAGTTTGCTTGGAACAACTTGGGTATGTAAATCTCTACTTTTTTAACTGTAAATTTTATGAAATCTTAATACAGATTGGGAACTTCCTGTGAATGCTAAACATCCAAATTGAGATGTGTAAGTGTAACATACACACCAGATTTTGAAGACTTAGTATGAAAAGAAATGTAAAATATCTCATTAATAATTTTTTACATTGATTATATGTTGAAATGATAACTCTTTGGATATATGTTGTGTTACATAAAGTTTATTACTATTATATATTAATTTCACCCATTTCGTATTACTTCTTTTAATGTGGCTACTAGAAAAGTTTAAATTACATTTGTGGTTTGCATTATATTTCTATTGGACAGTGCTGCTCTAGTACCTTAATGACACATTAACAAGCAAACAAAAAAGGTCCATATTTTTGGCATAGATATTAGAAAAAATGCAGAACAATTTATTTCTGTCATTAACTGCCAATGGGAAATATTGTACACTTTCAAAATGTGAGTAATGCAGCACAGTAAATAAACATATGCAATGGAATTAATAGCTATGCTGACACATTTCAAGGTTGTGGAAAGACAAGTGAGAAGATGTGATTCGTGTGAAAATTCAGATGCAGCTGGCATTAAAGTGTGTTGTAAACTAAAGAGAATTTTATATACAATAAGTGACAGTAATTCAGACTGAAATGGTTGTCTTTTTAAATTCATGTGCAAGACGTGGAACACCATCATATGACAGTTTTGCAAAAAGAGAAGAGAAACTTCTTTCTAAATACATGCACTGGTTACAGTGATTATTCACTTCTAATTATTCCCATTTGGTAAAATATAAATTTTGTAAAACTAGTTTGAGGCCCATCTGTTTAGTTAGAAATTTGCTCAATGGTTTGAGAGAAGCAGTGAGTTTGAACCCTCAATCAGCTATCAAGCAGTAAATAATTGATACTTATTCTAAAGCAAAAGAATGAAACGAAAGTAAAATTTGGAAGTAAAACAGGGAAAACAAAAGCCAAACAAAGCCAAACAAAGCCAAACAAAAGCATCATTTTCAGCATTTTTTTCCAGTTGCATCAAAATTAATTATTGTTTTCCTGGAAGTAGAAATCTTAGCTTTTAGACACCTTGAAGTTTTTGAAGCAAATTACTTCTCAAAAATCTTTTCATTAGAACTATAATATATTTTTGTGTGTGTGTGAAACATACTCCAGAATAATTTGATTTTTTTTTCTGCAAGTGAACCCTTGTGATCCTGGTGCAGCCTCTAGCAGTATAAAGACAGCTGCAAAATGTAAATTTAAGTCGTCTTTAAATCAGGGCCAGAGGTGTGACCCGTGGCCCCTGTCCAGGGGGATGAAGGGGAAGCAGCCCCTGGGAGGAAGGGGAGCCTGTCAGAAGCAGCAGTCACGCAAACCCAGCTCCACCAGGACTGGTGGGCTGATGTCGAGCTAAACACTAGAAAGCACCTGGACAAGCTCTAGAGCAGAAGAGGAGGGGCTCGTCTCATTTACATTCTAGTGAATCCAGAGAAAGCATCATCAATAACTTTTCTGTTTCTAGAAGATGTATGACTTTCTCAGTGTTTAGCATTTGTGGTTTAGCTTGGTTTGTGTACATCTGCTTTCTCATTTGTATTGGAATAACACCCCCTCCCCAAACAAAGCTGGAGTTTGGGGTGGGAAGCTGTACTTCTCTTAGAAATGCCACAGGATAGGAGAAGCTGGGAGCCTGTGCTCTGTCCCCTTGTCAACGTGGGGACAGGGGAACACAGAAGTTAGATGCTGGCAGAGAAAGAAGTGAAAGGATGAATCCCACATGTAATCCCGCATACAGTGTGGCAGAAGGAGGGAAGGAGAAGTCGGCCCAACACTAAGAAATGACCCTGGGAAAAAGAGCCTGAGGTGGAATATCTCAGAGAAGTGGGAGTCTGCTCAGGCAGTGACCTGGAAAGGTGACCTCAGCCTGAGGAGGGAATAGAGTGGGACTAAGAATTGGGCCAGCTGACACAGAGGAATCAGTAGAAAGAGGGTGAATGTTTGCTGGTGGGAGATAAGACCTAGAATGGGAGAGAAAACCACAGAATGTCTCAAGTAACTGGGAGAGCCATGAATAAGAAATACATATTTAGTCGAGAAATTGGTAATGATCAATTTTGATGAATGCTGTATAACCTTCTTAGCGGTTCCAAGAGAGAGACAAAAAAAGATTTTTGAGTTAAGAAAAAAATTAATCCTTGGAAAAATCATCCATCACATCTACCAAGGTGGAGTTACCTCCTATTTGGTAAACGATTATGATAAGGTTAATGGTGATAAATCACAGGGAGTGACCCTCATGCCTCTCAGGGAGGTGATTAGATTGTCAAACCCTTAATCATTTCCTGTGTCTCCAGCCCAGGATTCCTGAGAGGCAAAGAGGCACAGTGTCAGAGAGAATGAACACTGGGGACAGAGGGTGTGGTGTGGCTAAAGGGCCATGGTTTTTAGGAAGAGAGGTCTGTGAGAGACCACTGTTCTACTGCACTGGTAATATTTATTATTACGTCGCTGCAGAACCCGAGTGCACCTAGTGGGGAAAAGTACCCATGGGATTACTGAACTTACTCATCAAGTAAGAATTACTTATTAAGAGGAAATATGAGCTGAATTTACATATGTAATAAAAAATTAGCTTTCTAATCCACATGCCTGTTGAGTCATCATTTGTACAACTCATGGGCTGTAACAGTTGAAAAACAAATAAATCTTTACCTGGCACTGTCTTTGGTACATTTTCAGTTCTTGTAAGAGCTTCTGATTTTCATCTTGTAACTTATTCCTGCTTAACGCTATTTCACTCACAGCTGATTTTAATTTTTCAATAATGAACTCATCTCTTTCATTGGTTTCACAACTGGTATCTGGTTCGCATATCCAAGGAATTTCAGAGCTGCTGTCTTCTTCTATGCCCTGTTTTTTACTATTTGGTGGAGTTTGGTAACTTTGTGCCTGTTTCTGAGAAATATGAAAATTGTGTCAGTTAAGTGAAGAATATCGTATTTAAGCTTACATAAAGTTCAAGAATGATAGAAAAGAATTAGTAAAAACATCTTTAAATATATTATTAGATAATGAAGCTTTGTCCTTCATAATTCAGTCTTGTGTTTATTCTAAAACCTCAATTTCAGGTGGCATAAAGAGAAAATATATCTGTATAACCTCAGAGCAAAGATGCAGAGTAGAGTAGATGGCTTTGGCTAGGGAATTCTTATTCAGCAAAAGAGAAAATATAGAAGATATGAAAAAAAGCATGGATTCAATTACATAATAGCTGAAAATGTCTCTGTGACAAAAAATAAAACAAAAAATCTGGATTGTACAGAAAAGTTGTCAACATGTATAACAAGGGTAATTTCTGATGTACAAAAACTTCTACACATCAATAAGAAAAAGACAAACAACACAGAAGAAAAGTGGGCAAAGTTTATGCACAGGCAATTCACAGAAGAGGAAATGAAAAAGGCTGAGAAACACAAGAAGAGATGCTCAACCTTACAAGTAGTCAGAGAAACGTAAAGCAAATGAAGTCAAGGTTACTATTAGTCCATCAAGTTAGTAAAAATCAAAAGACAGAGAGTCCATGCTGGTGAGAGTAGGGGTAGTCTTGTTGCCTGTTCGTGAATTATAAATTACTATCATTTTTAAGAAAGGAATCTGCTAATATTTATTAAAAATTTGAATGAACATACCCTTTGGCTCAGTGATCATTTCTAGGATTTTTATTTAACAAAAGGAAAGCATTCGTATTTAAAGATGTACATACAAGGGTATTTGTTACACTACTGTAATAGCAGAAAACTGGAAACAACCTGAGTGTTAGTTAATAAGGAAATGATTGAAAGAATTATGGTACATCTGCGATATACTATGGTATATATGATATATATACACAATATACTTTGAAATATTTTAATTAAGTAGTGACTCAAAAGGCTATTCATGGCCTATTAAGTAAAAAGGCAAAATTTAAAAAAGAAAAATATACAATTTCCACACAAGCATATATTTACATATTTGTACAAACAAAAGAAAATGTATGTGAAGATAAACACCTAATTGTTAACAGTGTTTATATTAAATGGATAAGAATGGAATAGAGGATGAGGCTATCAGTTTTACATCACATTATTTTGTATTGTTGAATTCAGGGAACATGTATAACATATAATTCAAGTAACTTAAAGAAAGAATGAAAAATAAGTATATATCAAACAAAAATGTTTCTTACCAGCTTTAATAAAAATTCAAAATTCCTTAGGTAAGCCTTTAAGGCTTATTACAATCTAATATCCAACTCGCCAGCCTTCCCTCCCGCCTACTGCCCCTTCACCTCCCACATGGACTTCTAGCCAGTTGGCCCACTTTCCATTCCCTGAATTTGCCTTTTGCTCTCTTGCCTCAGTGACTTTGCTCATGTTATTTCCACCACCTGGAATACATTCTCTCTTGTCTCAAAATATAGCCATTCTTCTTCTAGGCCCAGGCCTAGTCCCACCCCTGATGGAGGATGTTTCCTGACTATCTCAGTCCAAATTTTTCTCTTACTCCTTCGACCTCCAAAAGGATTTGTATCCTTTTCATTCACTTGTCATTAATTATCTGTAAACCTGTACATGTATTATCTGTGTCTAGGCTGTAAGGTTCTAGAGTGCCAGGACCAAGCAATCTTAAGACTTTCTAAATGACTTGCTCATAGGCATGCAAAAACATGTTATTTAATGACATAATAACAATGGAGACTTTTAAGAGCACCACCTTCTGAGACATACAGACTAAAGTCACCATTACAGATATTTCATGCACTTGTAACTCTACCCAGTGTTGGACCTACTCTGGTTATTTTCCCTTAGTTGGCATTTGTATCTGTAGAAGGATTACATGCTGAATGGTAAAGAGAGTAACAGTATTTAACCTCTAATTTATTCTGATTTAGAGGATAGTATTAGATAATGTACCTGAAATTGATTACACTTCTCAGATAATACTTTTTGTTGAGCATCTAAAGAAACCAGATGAGTCTGATATAGTATCTTCTGCTTGTCCCATTCTCTTGACTTTGCTCTAAATTCCTTTAAAAAGTGGAGAGAGAAATATAAATTGAAAAAATTATTCATTTTAAAGCACAATGAACAGGACTTCTTTCATTTGTACATCTTTCTTCTGAGAAAAAAAGTAAATCCATTCTTTCCCCATTAGGAAAACAAAAAAGTATCAAATCACTCATCTTGGATTTACTAATAGATATATCTTCTAATTTTTGCTAGGAAAGTATGGAATTGAATCCACTATTTTATTTTTATTTTTAATTTTTATTGGAGTATAGTTCCTTTGCTGCATCTTTTTAAAAATAAGGATTTTGTTTGTTAAAAATATAAAAAAAATTTTATAACAAATACTGATAACAAATAGCAGAGTTTCAAACAATTTTTTGCATCAACCAGTACTTGCTTTCTATTTCCTGAGCTGACACCAGAAGTTTTTTTCCCTTCTTTCATTCTTTACACTCAGTCACCAAACCTGCTCCCTTGTTTTTGAGGGGGTGGGGCTTGGACTGATTTAGTGACTTTGTCCCCTGTGGCTTTCAAAACTGTTATCCCAGGTGAAGCCAAGATTGACCCATTCTTGAGAACAGACAGAACAACCATCTCAGGCCTCCTTTAGGCAGTACCAACTGGGCTAAGCTGGGGCAGAAGTGGTGGAACTACTTGATACAGCATGCTCTCAGTTCTTCACCGTTTTGCTCAAGTAGTGTCTTCATGGAGCCTGGTTATCTGTTCACAAATTTATAAGAGGAAAGAATGTGGCTTTGGGAATCCCAAAGAAAACTTCACTGCTTCTCAATTTTGCCTAGGGCTGGCCATCATATCTCATCTTTCTGTCCAGGCTGTAAGCAACTTAAGGGTAAGGAGTATGTATTTCATTACTTTTGTGTTGCTCACAGTGCATGATAAAGTGCCAGGCACCACGTACAGGGGATGTACAAACAAAAGCATGGTATTAATATTTCCAAAAATGTAAACATTTCTCACTAAATTTTGCAAAGAAAACGATGTGGTTGGAAACAAACTCTACAGCTACTTAGTCCATAGCAATATATTACTGAATGTAGATACATGGCATGAATGCATTGATGTTTCCAATTATCAACTCAGTAGTATTAAGTGTAGTATTAGTAGTATTAGTGTCCAGCAGGTACCGTGGAGAGAGGAGAATTTGGAAATATTTCATGATTAAAAGAGACAAATTTTTGAAAGAAAAAATCAATTTATATATAAAATAAAGTAGGGAAATGTACATGTAAATAATTGTAAAGTATTAGTACAATAATAGTGCCACATAAAAGCCATGCAGATGATGCCATGATTATCTTAGCCATCCCCAATAGTACGTCAATTGGAAAAGAATTCATTTGGCTAGAGAGATTGGCGATGTTTTGAAGATGGTTGAAATGACTGGATTGGCTATCTGGAAAATAAATATACTAATTCAGAGAATGAAAGCTACAACTTGCTTAAAATGAGAATATGGCATTTCATATTTTCTCTAGAGAAATGATTTTAAAGAATATTTGGGGAAATCTTCATTTTATAAATCCAAAAGTCCCAAAATAATCAGTGAAAGAAGGCTAAAAATTGGGAGGCTTTTATAGTAATTAAAGGTGACCTGAAATTGAGTGTTGGTAAGAAAGATGGAGAAATATAGATAGACCCTGTTTTAAATATATAATAATACCCTGATAAATAGACCATATTTATTAAGATAAATGGAGACAGTTCATTTAAAGTTATTGATTTTGATTCTGACATTTGACAATTTAAAATTAGGTACATGAAAACAGGGTCTTCAGAAATAGTGACAAATTTACAAAACTAGGTACACTTCAAATCAGTACAAGGTGGATTAAAAAATTGCTGTTTAATTTAGAAAGGAGTATTTGGAGTCAGAAGTCAAAATGTGGGCAAGGTTGACTTGCACAGTTCATATCTTTCAATGATATTAATACTTAACACCCAACAATCTCAATCTTGACAATAAATATTTCCCAGCATGCTTTAGGAGAAGGCAGGAACATCAGCCTCACTTCCTTACAAATTCTACAACAGGTAGAAATGAGGCCAAGAATGAGCCCAAACAAGGCTAAAAATGTGTGTCACAAACATATAGGCTGGTCCTTATAACAGTCCTGGCTTCCTCCGTCTTACAGATGTATTGGTTTCAAGATCAGCAAACAAGCAGGCACAATATCTCCAGCAGTCATGGGGCCATGCAAAGACAGAGAAAAGCTTTAAGAGGATTTTGTAGAGACTGGAGGTGTCGGCCCAGGCTCCAGTTCCAGAGGAACTGTACACTTGCTTAAACCTCCAGAGTACGTTTTCCACAGCTAGAAACCTTTTCTGGGTCTTTAAGTTTGAGAGTGGATCAGAGGCATTAAAATCAAAGTTTCTAGCAGAAGCTATATTATTATATATAGTTTTTAATCCCTCTACTAAATCTTGAGAGGTAGAATGACCATTTCTTTAGTGATTACTGTATGTCAGGGACTCTACAAACCTCCACTTGCAAGACAGTTTTAACTTTTTAGGACGAAAATTTTCATACTTACATAAAAGTAGAGAGTAAAACAAACTCCCATATACCCTTCACCCAGCTTAACTACTGTCAGCTCAGTCCATCTATATTTCGTCTATCGCTCCACCCATTCTTGTTGGAGTATTTTAAGGCAACTTCCAGACTTCATGTATTTTTACCCCCATATGCTTGAGTGTGCATCTAAACACACATACACACACATATATTTTTTTCTTCCATAACCACAATGTCACTTATATTTTTAGCCCCCATTTATTGGTGAAAACTGTAATCTCTGTGAAGTTAACAGCTTGTCTAAAGGTCACAGGGCAAATAAATGAGTCAGTCAGGTCCTATTTTAAGTTGTAAACTGTCAGGTTCTTCCACTATAGCAAGCTGCTTCCCATTGCTCAATCGCTGTACTGGTGTATAAATGTTTGTCCCCAAGGAGAAACATGCTTAGATGTAGACTAAAACTGGAACAGGCCATCTCCTACACATTAATTTTTCAGATGCCTCTAAGCAAAAACAGGTACATGAAGCATTTCTGTAATAAAACAGATTAAACTGTATGTACACAGTGTGCTTAAAAATTTTTGTATAAGTACAAACATATCAAGTCATACTTTGGCTACTAATTTCCACTATAATTTCATGAGATACATTTTTTATAAATATTTAGCTCCCTAAATGTAAAATGTATACACACAAAGTACTTAATTTAAGGCTTTTTCTTTGTCCAAACAATTTATATGAATGTAATTCTCCCACTAATCCCCATGAGAAGTCAATCAAATGGAACATCAGTGACTTAACTGCATTTTCAGTGAAAGCTCGTGTATATTATGTCGCAATCTTTGGGCATCTACTGTGAGAC
Source organism: Lipotes vexillifer (assembly GCF_000442215.2). Classification (NCBI taxonomy): domain Eukaryota; kingdom Metazoa; phylum Chordata; class Mammalia; order Artiodactyla; family Lipotidae; genus Lipotes; species Lipotes vexillifer. The sequence goes on from NW_006775074.1 coordinate 1,740,933, forward strand.
CAGAATATTTCAGAAGCCAGTTGAGTTACACCATTGCAAGAGCCAGGGAGTCATACACAGTGCATTTTCCTAGAGGGTCAACCTTACTCAGTGGTAGTAATTTTGTATTTAAAAGAAGGTACATTTATTATTCAGTACACTATAAAATTTGCAGGAATTTAAAAACTAAAACCAAAGACTTCCAACAAAGTTCTTGCAATAGGCTGGTTTTAGGACTGTGATTCCAGATTTTTTTTTTTTTTTTTCTGCTCTTAAAAATATTTTGGAGGAAAAGTTTGAGAAGGACTTAATTGAACAGTCATGATAAAGATGAAGAAGTATGAAACAGGGCAAGGACAATTAGACAGGAGAAAGACAGATAAGAGGCATTAGACAAAGGAAAGGGGCAAATCTGGGCCGGAATATGAGAGTAAGAGAAAGGAACAGATCAAAGATTCCTAAGAGGTTTCTACCTGGGTGATTGGGAAGTACAGAACCATTACCTATTTACAAAGTAGAAGAAACTGAAATCATTGGCTGACCGTGGGAGAAGCTGGGGTTTAGGGCTTGAGAACAGTGGGAAAAAAAAATGACTGGGATAACATGATAGGGGTCAACTTGAGGTCAATTAAAAAACAATGATTGAGCAGCACTGGGAATTTAGCTAAGGTTAGAGAACAGGGATTCATACTAGAATCTATTTGCTGTTATGTGACCAGTAGCAGG
>NW_006775074.1:1741647-1775240 GCF_000442215.2 Lipotes vexillifer
AAAATAGCTGGTTTATTTTTTCCAAGGTTGGAAAGTTAAGGGGATTAAAATAAGTGTATCTACGCCATAGTAAACCTTTATAGGGACTGAGATTTTCGAAGTTCCGGGTAACATGGGGTAGCTATATTGGAGTGGCACTACCTCTTCAAAGAAAAGATCCTGAAACTTCAAGCTCTGTTCTGAAAACTGCTATGAGGCTTCATTGGGATTTAAGTACCTAATAGTTAAACAGCCATTAAAAGATTTACTAGACACTCGCTTTAAGTGACCCCAGGGATGTCCTTCAATTTCACTCAACACCTGCAGTTCCTTTGAACTTTTTTTTTTGCTCTCCAAAAATGCTGATATACATAAAAGATGTATAAATCGAAGTGATGTTTTAATTCACTAAGTGCCTGAAGGGAAGATGCACTAAGAAAATATATTCAATGAGAAGTTGATTTCTAATGGAGTTTGTTACCACAGCGGTACATGTCATTGTGTACACTAGAGACAAATAGCCCTCAACAGCAACAACAAAAACCAATCTCAATACACAGGGAGAAACTAAGAAAATATAGCTCACCTCTAATTTCTGGTTCAAACTGCTCAGTTCAAAGGGTATTTCTTCTTTGACGTGTGGTACTTCTTTTTGTCGAAATTTATTTTGTTTCATCTGGTGTAATCTCAGTTTTTCAAAGCTATTAGTTAGTTTGGAGAACTGTAAATAATACAGAATGATAACATTTTACTATTGGTTATTTCTAACTCGATTTCACGATAGTTCTTTTCTTGTGTACCTCTTTCAAAATTTAAGTCATGATTAGGAAATGCAGTAAAGCTTAAATGTTCCAATTAGTGAAGATAGAACTAGTTATTAAAACTAAATTATTGAAGCTGAACACAATTTAGCTTTCATGTAAATTTGGAACTTCATTAACTGCACAGTTAAACAGCGATTCACTTGATAAAATGTTTTGTTCAGTTTTGTCTTAACCATATGTAGCAAGGCTCAAAATTTAAAACAACCAAGTTTTTTTCTTATTTTTATTTAGTGACATCTTGTGTTGACGATTTTAATTTCAGTAACTCAATCTATAAAATAACCAACTTATACTCCATTTAAGAAAACTGAGGACTTAATTTAAAAGATACAAACAACATACACTTATTCATGTTGATATAAGTTTAAATAAAATTAAATATCAAGCTTGATATGATCTTTTTCTTACCAGTAATTCTTGTTATAACTTAGACTCTGTATTATTTTTTTTCTTGCTTCTACTTTCAAGTAATTGATTATAAGTGTCATGGTCTATCAACATCTGTTGATAGGAAATTTCTAAACAACAAGTTTTTTTTGTTTTTATTTTTTATCTTGAAATAAGTATAGATTCAGAGGAAGTTGCAAAGATATTACAGAGAGGTTCTGGGTCCTCTTCATCCAGTTTCCCCAAATATTTACATCTTATTGAACTATATAGTACAGTATCAAACCCAGGAAATGGATGTCAGTACAATATGTGCACGAGTGTATCAATAGTTCATTCCTTTTTATTGCTCAGTATTATTCCATGGTATGGATGTAACCACAGTTTGTTTGACCATTCACATATTGAGACGTTTTTGGTTGCTCCCAGTTTTTGACTATTATAAGTAAAGCTGTGAACAATTGTGTCTACTTTATCTTGACAGTAATGTAGTCATTGCTGCTTCCTTTTTCCTTCTCACATTGTTTTTAAAGTTGATATATAATTCACCTACTATAAAATTCACCCTTTAGAGTATACACTTCATTGGTTTCTAGTATATTCATAGTTGTATAACTATCACACTATCTAATTTCAGAATATTTTCATCACCTCCGTTAGAAACCCTATATCTATTAACAGTGACTACACATTTCCTCCTTCCCCAAGGCCTGGCAACAACTAATCTACTTTCTGTTTCTATAGATTTGCCTATTCTGATCATTTCATATTAATGGAGTCATACAACATGTAGTCTTTTGTGTCTGGTTTCTTTCACTTAGCATAATGCTTTCAAGGTTCATCCATGTTGTAGCATGTATCAATATTTCATTCCTTTTAATGGCTGAATAATATTTCATTGCATGGATATACCACATTTTGTTTATCCATTCATCAATTGATGGACATTTGGATTGTTTCCACGTTTTAGATATTATGGAAAAATGCTACTATGAACATCTGTGTACAAGTTTTTGTGTGGATATATGTTTTTATTTCTCTTGTGTATATACCTAGGAGTAGAATAGCTGGGTCATATGGAAACTCTAAGTTTAACTTTTTAAGGAACTGCCAAACAGTTTTCCAAAGTGGCTGCACCATTTTTCATTTCCAGTGGTAATGTATAGGGTTCCAATTTCTCCATAACCTCACCAACATTTGCTGTTATCTATCATTTGGTTATAGCTATCAGCAGGTGTGAAGGGGTATCCCATTATGGTTTTGATTTGCATTTCCCTAATGACTAATGATGTTCAGCACTTTTTCATGTGCTTATTGGTCATTTATATATCTCCTTTGGAGAAACGCCTATTTATACCTATGCCCATTTTAAAATTTGGTCTTCTTTTTATTGTTGACTAGTAAGAGTTTTTTTTTTTAATTCTGGACACTAGTCCCTTATCAAATATATGGTTTGCAAATGTTTTCTCCCATTTTGTCGGTTGTCTTTTCACTTTCTTTTGGTGTGCTTTGAAGCACAAAGGTTTTTAAACTTTTCATGAAATCACATTTACCTAATTTTTCTTGTGCTTTTGGTGCCAAATCTAAGAAACTATTGCCTAATCCGAAATCATAAGGATTTACTCCTATGTTTTCTTCTAAGAGTTTTACTGATTTAGTTTTTATATTTAGGTCTTTGATCCATTTTGAGTTAATTTTTGTCTATGGTAAGGGTTGAACTTAATTCTTTTTCATGTGGATATCCAGTTGTCCTGTCACTGTTGAAAAGACTATTCTTTCTCCATTGAATTATTTTGGCACCACTTCTGCTTCCTTTTGATTAATATTTGTAGGGTATATATTTTTCTTTTTTTGTTTTTTCTATTTTTTACTTTCAATTTACATATGTAGTTATATTTGAAGTGAGTTTCTGGAACACAGCATATAGTTTGGTCATTTTTGAAATTTACTCTGTAAATCTCTATCTTTTAACACGTGTATTTAGACCATTTTCATTTAATGTAATTATTATTATGTTAGGGTTTAAGCCTTATATTTTTTGTTTTCTGTTTGTTATCCAGGTTTTGGTTTCTCTGTTTTAGCTTTCCTGACTTCCTCTGGATTCTTTGAACATTTTTTAGAATTCCATTTTGATTTATCTATGGTATTTTTTGAATGTATTTCTTTGTATAGCATTTTTAGTTATTGCTCTAGGTGTAACATTATAGATACATAGCTTATTACAATCTACTGGTGTCAACATTTTACCAGTTCAAGTGAAGTGCAGCATCTTAGTTCTCTTTATGTCCCTTTGCCATGACACATTTCTAACATTACTGTCTTTAAGAAATTTCTCAATATACATTAAGAATCACTTTAGACACTGTTATAATTTTTGCTTCAGCTGTCAAACAATTTATCAATAGAAAACTCAAGAGAAGTCAAGTCTATTGCATTTACCCATGTTTTCACTTTTTCCAATATTTTTCTTCCTCCTTCCTGATGTCTCAGAAGTCTTTATCATTTCCTTTCTACCAAGAGAACTTCCTTTGGCTATCCTTTTAGGGCAGATCTATTACTGACAAAATCTCTTAGTTTTCCTTTATTTGAGAATTTCTCAATTTCCTCTTGATTCTTAAGGATATTTTCTCTGAACATGGAATTCTGGGTTGACACTTTCTCTCTTTCAGCAATTGAAAAACATTCCACTTCCTTCTGGCCTCCATGGTCTCTGATAAGAAATCCATTATCTGAATTGGTTTTTCTATATAGGCAAAGTGTTATTTCTCTCTTCCTGTTTCCAAGACTTTGTCTTAGTTTTCAGAACTTTGACCATGATGTGTCTTGGTGTAGATTTGTTTGGATTTATCATATTTGAGTGTCACACAGCCTCTTGGATCTGTAGATTTACATCTTTTGCCAGGTTTTGAAACTTTTCAGTCATTACTTCTTTGAATACTTTTTCAGTCCTACCCTTTTTTCTCCTCTTTTCTGGGACTCTGATGATACAATTTTTCAACCTTTTGTAATAATACTACAGGTCCTTGAGGTTCATTTTCTTTTAGTCTGTTTTCTCTCTGTTGTTCAGATTGGGTAATTTCTATTTTGCTATGTTCAAGTTCACTGATTATGTCCTCTGTCCTCTCCATTCTGCTTTTGAGCCTATCCACTGAAATTTTTAGTTTGGTTATTGTATTTTTCAGTTATAAAATTTCTAACTGCTTGCTCTTTAGTTTTATTTCTTTGCTAAAACGTTCTAATTTAATTTGTGTCAGGGATGTTTGTAATTGCTCACTGAAGCATTTTTATAACAGCTGCTTTAAACTCCTTGCCAGATAATTCTAACACCTGTATCAACTCAGTGTTGGTGTCTCTTGATTGCCTATTCTCATTCAAGTTGAGATCTTCCTTGGCTTCGGTGTGATGAGTGATTTTTTAACTGAGGCCATTTTTGGGTATTGTGTTACATGACTCTGGATTTTATTTAAATATTGTGTTTTAGCAGTCCTTTTCTGACAACATCCCAGTAGGGAAAAATAGAATGCTGCCTCACTGCTGTCAGCTGGCAGGGAAAGTCCAGGTCTTAACTTGGCCTCAGCTGGTAACTGGGAGGAGATATTCCTCATTACTGCTGAGTGGGAGTGGGAGTTCAGGCTCTCCACATTTTTCACTGACACTACTTTCATTGGAGGGGCATAGGTGCCTTGTTACTTCTTCTCACATGGCCTTCAATGATGCTGTAGTGAGGAGAGTAGCCCTGTTACTATGGAGAGGTGGTGAATGTCCTGACTCGTCATTAGGCTTCCTCAGATACCATTCCAGAGAAGAGGAGGAGGGCCGCCTCATCACCACCAGATGGGCAGAGAAGTCCAGGCTCTCCACATGGTCTCCACTGACACCATGGTCTGGGGAGGGGCTTGTTGACACCCAGTGGTGATGAAACTCCTGGATTTCCACTCAGTCTTCTCTGACTCCATCCAGGTTGGGGCCTGGGCTACCTCATTATAGATGGTAAGCGTGGAACCAAGGCTGTCCACTCAGTCTCTGCTGGTGAAGTGGGTTTGCAGCTGTAGTCTTATTCTGCGGCCTTTGGCTAGTGTCAAGCAGTTATTATCTAAAAGTGTTTAATCCTGGTAGGTTGTCTTTTTTTCTTGTTTTTCAATTGTAGGCAGCAGGCCATCCTTGGGGCTCTTTTTGTTTGATTGTTCCCACTGGAGTGTCTGGGCTGCTGGCTTCTCTGTTATCCAGTCTGGGATATAAGAGGTAAAAAGAAATTCCAGGAACTCACCACCATGTTGTTCCTTGGGTCCCAAGGTCCTAGTTGGTCTGTCTTTCCTCTCCACTTCTCAGAGTCTTCTTATTGTTTTATAAATAATGCCCAGGATTTATAGTTCCATTTAGCAGGAAGAATAGGGGAAAGTACATTGACTCCATCTTTCCAGAAGTAGAAATCTCAAATATATATATAATTATAGTTTTATAATGGTTAGAAGGAAAACACCCCATTTTATAAAAGAAAGCAATTTCTACAAGAAAGTTTTGACAGAGTTGAGTTTTTTAAGGCAGAGTGTGGTAAAATGTACCCTTAAGATATTTTAGGAAAATAAGGTTGTAAAGAAATCAGGAATTTCAAAGAAAGAAGCAGTAGAGTGAGCCAGCAGCAACAAAAGCATGTTTGCCACAAGATATCATTTTCTGGTTAGAAAAATGACATAATACTAGTTATTATGCAAACCAAGTCAAATACATAGTACTTTTCTTTTTCTCTCTGTCTTTTTCCCTCCTTTCCTTTTCCTTCTCTTCTGCCTTCCCCCCCTAACTCTCTCCCTTCCTTTCTTTTAACCAGAGAAGAAAAGAGAGGCAGAAAACTGCAGCGGAAGCATATGGCTGTTCTCTCAACAACAATGTAGTGTTTCCAATGTGTATTCTATGAAATACCTGTTTATGGTGTTTACACTGTAGCTGTGCTATGGTGTTAGTTGGTTTTAGTTTAAAAAACAAAAGGGTTCCGGGCTTCCCTGGTGGCACAGTGGTTGAGAGTCCGCCTGCCGATGCAGGGGACACGGGTTCTTGCCCCGGTCCGGGAAGATCCCACATGCCGCGGAGCAGCTGGGTCCGTGAGCCATGGCTGCTGAGCCTGTGCGTCCGGAGCCTGTGCTCCGCAATGGGAGAGAGGCCACAGCAGTGAGAGGCCCGCGTACAGCAAAAAAAATTGAGGTGCTTTAAGAACCCATTTGAGGAACTTCCAGGAAGATGGCAGAAGAGTAAGATAGGGAGATCACCTTCCTCCCCACAGATACACCAGAAATAAACCTACACGTGGAACAGCTCCTACAGAACACCTACTGAATGCTGGCAGAAGACCTCAGACCTCCCAAAAGGCAAGAACCACCCCCCCCCACGTACCTGGGTAGGGCAAAAGAAAAAAGAATAAACAGAGACAAAAGAATAGGGACGGGACCTGTACCAGTGGGAGGGAGCTGTGAAGGAGGAAAGGTCTCCACACACTAGGAGCCCCTTCGCGGGCAGAGATTGCGGGAGGCGGAGCGGGGAGCTTCGGAGCCGCGGCCGGAGCCTGTGCTCCGCAATGGGAGAGAGGCCACAGCAGTGAGAGGCCCGCGTACAGCAAAAACAAAAAAAAACAAAAAAAAACAAAAGGGTTCCATGGTCAAATATGTTTGAAAAATGATGGATTAAAAAGGCTAAATGGATGTTTTTTAGAGCAAGACTTCTCACAGCCTGTAATACGCTACTATGCACTGTGAATGTCCAGGAGAAGCGGAAGAGTAAACAGCATTTCCTAAGCTCTCAGTGTTAGTACACAGAACAAATTTTTGTGAAAATTGCCGTAAAGACATTTGTTGGCTAGCTGGCAGCTGAGTAATAAAATAGAGCTGCAAAGCATCAAATGGCAAGGATTCATATATTAAATGACTGCTCAGTGCCTGTAAACAAGCCCAAAACTTTTTAACAACAAACATAAAAAAAAAAATCCAGAAATTAAAGATCTGGTAAGCTGCGGCTGAACTCGTTAAATATAATTTAGAGATGGTACTTAACTTGTATCTAGATTTCTGTATTTTTTCAAACTTATTCCAGGTTGTGATCTCTTTGTTTATACTGAAAACTTATAGTGATTCAATATTTATGTTGCTATGTTAGAGCTTCATCTTTATAGAAAAAGCAAGGTTGATTGACTTAAGTGTTAAATGCTTAGAGTCTTAACTAGGAAAACCCATATAAAGTTTCATAATTCAAGCTACCATCTAGCAGCAGCTATTTAAATTGCAGGCAAAATATCTAGGTAGACTTAAGAGCTAGTCTTGTAAGATCATACCCATTAAGTGGAATCAAATGCTTCATATTCCTATTGTAATGGCTGATCACCTCCCTAAAAAGGTACATAAGGAGGAACTTTAACTTCTTTGGGCTCCTTTAACTATATTATCATCTGTGAAATCTCTGCACTCCAGAGAAAGCTGGTTGTAAAGTAAAATTCATAATCAAACCATATTTCCCATTGATTAATTTACTAAGTGAAGCAAGGATACAGTACCTATGAGACCTGAGATGCTCAGATGCTTATTGCCCTATGTGTCACCTGGGGGAAGAAAGAGAAGACTTTTTGCTTCCTAGCGCGGTGGGGAGTATAATATAGGGATAAATCAGAAAGAAATCAGTATCCCTCTCATCATATATGCAGAAGCCCTCTCATTTATGAAACAGCCCTACCAGTAACAAAGCAATAAAGACCAGTTTTGTTCTTTCAAATATCTATTTCATAATAGCAAACCTCCATATTTTAAATTGCCATAGAAGAAAGGACACCCCTATTAGGAAGTAGTGACTACAAAAGATAATACTTTGTTGTTGTTGTTCACAAAGCTAATTATCATGATATAATTAATCTACTAATCACTTGACAAATAGAAAGCCATTAGTCTAGCACTGTGCTAAGAGTTAAAGGGATACAGAGCTGACAATCTAATAAAAGAGGCAAAATCAATACACATAAAACAATGAAAGACAGGGCCAAACATATAACCTGTAGTTGAAATACTAGAACTTTTGCTTGTACTAAAAATAATTCATTTAAACAAAATTAACACAATTTTATAGGTCAAAACATATAATATTAAATTGTAATAAGTTTCCTTACTTGAGCTTTTAGGGTTTGTAGTTGTTCTTCATAATTCTGAGTCATTGCTAAGTTACATTTTTCCAAACTGTCCAACTTCTGTCTAAGTAACCCCACCTGAATTAAGAATAAAATTTAATTTTTCTAAATTTTGCCTGACAAAATCAGAAAATGTACAAAAGAGGAGTACAGTTCAAATAAAACTGCTGTACCAAACCAAGAATAAATATTTGTACTGTGGTTCTTAGAATAGTTATTAATAATTAAATTCACAAAAACCAAATGTAGCTAGCACTATTCCACTGGGTACACATTAAGACAGTATGGTATGGATGTTTGACAAAAGACCCTTCTCACCGGCACATTCTAAAGCAAGATTTAAAATTTACTTCGCATTATCTTTTTGGGAGGCTTATGTCATCGTCCCTGGGGCAGAACCCCTGCAGACACACTTCAGCCTTCATTTTAGGTGCTACTACCTTCAATGGGAGCTCTGTTTTAGTGGTGTTGTGGAATAATTGTTACATTTTTATAAGAACTAACAAATTAAAAAGAAAAAGAAAAATGTCTAAGAGGAGTTCTTAGGGATTTGGCTTACAGAATTTGTCTGCTTAAAAAGTAGGCGAGGCCCCTGTTCACACATCTGTATTGTGACAGGTACAAAAATGAGAAAATAGTCCCTTCCATATGCCAGGTCTTATGACCTGCCTCTACTGATAACTAACCAGGCCAAACAATAACTTAGTTAACCATGACAAAAAACTAAGTTCCATTGAGAGGCCATTAGAGGTAGAAAAACGGCCACTGAACAAGCTGACTTGATGTTTTAGTTATTAGCATGTGATCAGTAAACATGTTTCTTATGCCTCACCCCAAAGAAAAATTCAGACATGAAAGTCCACATCAGGTGAAGCGTATGCCTTTCCTGAACTCCTCTGCAGGCCCGAGAGCACTCAGACCTCCTTCTACCATCACCAGCTTGGCCACAAGCACCTTCACCGGGGCCCAGGGCATTCCTCCCAAGTGGGCGCCCAGGTAGACACACACCCCCTTCACCAAACTGTTTTCTCTCTTGTTCTACAATCAAGGCTTTACCTTTTACTTCTGTTAGGAAAGATTTTTCTAGCAGATGAGAAAAGGCAAATGCTCCTGAACTCTGCCTCATCCAAAGGCACAGCTTTGTTGACTACTTTGTTTCTACAGCAGCAAAAGCACGGACATCTTTGCTTGCAAACAGCATTTATTTCACATACATATTGAATGTTTGTTTACGTTCCTAGATGACATTGACTAGACTCTTATTTCTGTCTGCATTGGCAAATTACTACCGGTTTAAGCTCTGCTTGCCGCTTATTTGATAGAATACATGTAGCACACTGTGACAGAACTTCAAGCTATAAATGCTATTGCTGATGCCTGATAAAAAGTATGTGCAATGAAAAATATATTCTGACAGAACAAATACTATTTATAACAGTCTGAGGAATTAACAATTTATTAACACATCCATGCAGTACCTCTTGACCTTTCTGTTCTAAACAAGTTTGTGCACTTGCCAACTCTTGATCCCGAAGATCTAATCGTGTCTCCAGAGCCCGCATCTTCCTTTCCCAATCCAGTTTTTTGTTGTTTACCATGATGTCAATTTGTTCCATTAATTCCTGAAGCTCAGCCTCACAAGGAGAAACTCTGGCAATTGTAGAAAAGTAAAATACATTTAAAAAGAGTGAAATGTGAGAACAAGAAAAATTATGATCTTGCTTTGAATAGCTTGATCATTATTTCCTCAAATTGTTCAGTTATTTAAATAGGAAGAATTCCGAAAACCAGAGGTTAATGTTTTAAATTAAAACTAAAAACTAATTTCAGAGCTAACAGTGTACATACTTTTCAAAGGCATTTTAAAAAGTACAGTTGCTGCCATAATATAATGCAATATATTGATAAAGTCACTGCCTGCATTTCTCTTATGTACTGGTGGTAATGCATGGATCTCCCTGACCCAAAAGTTTTGACTTAGACAAGGGAGTCCTAAAATGAAAAAAATATTGTGTGGATTACATCAGAAATAAGGTCACAATAAAGAAAGTTAGTTTAAAAATAATAAATCAATAAATTAATTAATTTTAGAGTGGGCTAATTCGAAGGAAAATTCTAATTATGAAAAATGATTCCATGCTCTTACATGTAAATATACATATACGTATGTGCTTATCATAAGTTGAGGAGGTTTGAAGGCAGGTCAGCTGGGGCTTCAATTGTGCCTGCCAGGGAGAGAGGGACAAGCCCAGGCTAGGTAGGACCAGATTCAAATGTACTATCTGGGCTATACACTGTTGCTCCTTCGGGAGAGAAACTTGGTGTGATCTGGCTGGTGGTGTCTCTTTGGAAGGAATCTAAGTGGGCAGGTGTGGGCAGAGTAATATAAGATTTTAGACAATGGGGATACTATTAGTCAGAAAAGTGGTAATATTTTGAGTCTAGGAAGGTCTACTGTGTTTGAAACAAGACGCTTGGTGATAACTAGAATTATAGAGACCGAGAGTTGGAGAGATTGCTAAGTGCTCCCAGGGCAGGGTTCTCCTTCATAGAAGCTGAAGCATTCCGCAAGGACCTGGTATAAATCCAGTCATTCAGCCTGGATAAGCAGGTAGATGTTGAGGCCTCAGATTTCAGCTTAAAGAACACACAAATGTCCAGATGAGAAAAGCAAGTTACTTCAGTATCCATTCAATGGTGCTGATAGGGCTTCCAATATATTTGTGTAGCTGGGAGGAAGGCAGGAGAGGCAGGTGTAAAAGACATCATTTCCTCCATTTAGTTTCACCAAATCAGAATTTTAGGGCTAATTAAGGATCATTTAGCATTTTTAAAAAACTGAAGCCCGGTGACATCAAGGTCACACATTATTTAATGGAAGAGCCAGAACTAGATCCTAGATGCTGATTCCCATCTTAATTAAGCTCCTTCCTGTATACCACACAGCAAAAGACATGGTGTTTTGCATAAGAACTCGCTTGAAAAATGTAGTACAAATTAGCCCTGTTGCAATAGGTTTAGAAATAGGTATTTGAACTCAAAGAACTCAGAATTTCCAGAATCCCTTTCTCAAATACCCAGAATCATCCTGAACAAGAGATGTCCCTTTGATTGGCTTATTCAACAGCAGATTCACCAGTTTTGACACCAGAGAGGTTTTAAGTACAAAATGCCATTCTTAAGTCTTCTAACATTCCTGGGCTAAGGCCCAAAGGCTCTCAATTTTTACTTAAAACCTAAAACAAGTCTGAGGAAAGGAAATACTAGTTCCTCTATAAAAAACTTGATTGGATTGATTGGAGTTCTGATGTGCGGAAAAACAACAGAACAAAAAGAATGATTTTCACACCATTTTTATTTCATAACAACATGTATCACCCCTTACTGTAAACACATTTTGTCTATTTTTTATCTGCTGGTGTAAGCTCTGAAAGAAAAAGGACTACGTCAGTCTTGTTCATCACCATCTCCCCAAGGCTTAGCACAGTGCTCCAGCACATAGCAGATGCTCAATAAATCTCTGAAGAGTCAACAAACGAGTTTTTCCATTACTATCTCCTTGGCATATAGGAATGCATCATGCTAATGGAATTAAAATATAGGCCTAAAGTAGAGTGTGGCATAATATGAGCTACTCAATCAGTATTGTTAAATAAGTGAACAAAGTGTTTATTTCCTGGTTATGACTACAATATGCAAAAGTCAGAATATTAGACTTCAAGGTGGAAGGGCTTTTACAAGTCATCTAGCCCAACTACCCATTCAGTGTTTGCATACCTTCCACAAATGTTTCTGGACAGAATCATCTATCATACCCCACTGATCAGATTCAGCAAATCTAGGACAGAGCCCAGATTCTGCATTGGTAACAAAGGTATCAAGTATATGCCACTTGGTGCATGCCGAAGTTTGTGATCTATTTTGTAATATCACTGCCAAGAGGTCACCCAGCCTAGGTCTGAACTTTTCCTTTAGCAGGTAACCACTGTCTGAGATTGCATCTAGACAGAAGTGGGTTTTTAAAAGTTCTTTCTTATACTGAAGAACTTTTTCATCCACTGGTCCTAATTTGATCCATTGTAACCATTGAGAACAAATGCCTTTTCAACACCGTAGACTATAAAATACTTGAATACAGTTATCAATACGCTGAATACAGTTATCAGTGTACCTCCAGATTCTTCCTGAGTCTTCTCAATGTTCAATATTTGAGACTGAACATACTAACAGACAATGCCAGAATATGCGGTAATGGATTCTGACCCAAAACCTTTGCAGCAACAGTCCTAGAATGGTCAAGACTTGGTCAGTGACTGACAGCTTCCCCAATTTTGCCTCCACTTCCAACTCAGGACCAACCAGAGAAAGGCAAATATGTTCCCCAAACCAATCACATAGGAGGCCCTGCTTCTAACGATCCTGCCTCTACCTTCCCCATGTCGACAGCCTAGGGCTGAGGCATACCTGAAGCCTTCTGGTTTTTCACTGTTAAGCCTTCCCACTCTCCTGCCTGTCTTTGAGTCTGCCAAATGCAAGTGATAGCTGACTCCCTTTTTATAGAAATCTTTGAATAAATAGCCTTCATTTGTTCTTACTGGGTGGTCTTTGTTTATTTTCACAAGATATCTTTATTTCCTTCAATTGCTTGTAGAGATTTTTTTTTTCTCTACCATTCACTACCTAGTATACTGCCTAGGAAATACTACATGCTTAATATACAGTTGTTGAACTGTGTATTAGTTGAAGAAATGAATGACTATTTTAAGATTTTCAGAACCTTCATAATCCTGGTGGCTCTCCTCTGAACAAGTTCCTTCCTGTTTGTCGATTTCCTCCTTGAAATGTATTGTTCAGAACTTTAACATGGTACCCAAGGTATGGTCTAATTAGCTCCGAGAGGGACTCTCACATCCTTTGTTTTAGGTGATACATACTCTCATTCAAGCAGATGAAGATCACCTTAGCTTTGAATTTGGGAGGGGGAAGGGTAAAGCAGTGATATCGTATGACTTTTAAGGCGAGTTTTTTCTTGCTAAACACGCTTTTTCCTTTTCATGCATGCTATGAGTAAAGCCACCTACTCACTATCTTGTGATTGTTTCATTTTGGGGGATGCTCCAAGGGCAGGGATTTATATTTATTTTCATTACATTTCAGTGTTATAGTTTCAGCCTCGATGTAGGTTTTCATCACTGTTTCTTTAAGGAAGCAAACATTCACAGGTGACTTCTCCCCACTGTGAGAGGAACTAGGAAGATAGAGACACAAGACCAACTGCCTGTGTATAGGAAGACATGCAAGGCAGGCAGGTACAGTAACTGATGAATACATACAGTTCTTTTGGGAACAGAAAGGGGGGGCCCGAATACCCCTTGGGTATTGGACAGCGTGGACTATCACAGAAGCCTTCCTGAAAGAGGTAACACCTGAGCATATATTTTGTGATCCTGGTACTGTCAGAGAATATATTCACTATACCTCCCAATTTTGTGTCAGCAGCAGATTTGATAAGCATTACTTGTTTTACATATACATTTTGTTTTCATACAAGTGATTGTTAAATGTCATAAAGGACAGGAGACAGGACAGAGCCCTCTGGCCTTCCATTATCAAGCCCTTCAGGGTCACAGTGATCTGTTGATTATTTCTTTTATTATAATCAGATGTTAATCCACTTAATTAACCTTATTTTTTTTCCCCACAAAAAATGTGGTGAAAAGCCCTATAAAATATGCCAAAGCCCAAGTACATCTCTGTCTATATGTTCTCTGATGCACCAGCATATTTGCACTTTGAAGCAAGGCTGGTCTGGCATGCAGTGGTCTGGGTGCATCCGTGCTGAGTCCTGGTGGCCACTGCTTCCTCTCCTGGATGCTCACAAACCACTGATAATCTTTTCCAGAGTCTTACCTAAGATTTAGTCAAACACACTTTTACATCAGATTCAGCTTTTTGTCATATTTAATGCTCCCTTTTGAAAGTCAATTGTCTAATCTTGTAGTATATTTTCCTTTCTTCAGTTTCTCAGAGATAATTAATAGCAGTTCAGCTGTCTCAGTATCAGTATCTGTTCCTAAATCTAGTGAACTTTAAAAGAAAATACAAAAGGCTTAGTTTAGCCTCCTCCATAACTGGACAGGACATTATTTATATTTTTATTTCTTCCTTTAGTCAAATGCTGACTAACACTATGCTAATTACTTTCCTGTACTTCCTGTCATGAATCCTCATAACATCCCATAAAGTAGACCTTATTATTCCAAGTTTAGAAAAGTTGACTGAGGAGCTAAAAAAGAAAAAAAAAAATTCTCTGAATCTTTCAGCATTGGAGACTGGTTGGATTGTGCCGGATAACATTAAGACATGTAAATCCCCGCCCTAACTATTGGGTTTATCCTTGGGAGCAATTCACAAGAGAAAGATCCTGAGGTCAGGACAGCAGTCTGAATGCATTAAGCTAGAAAGGAGGGGGCACATTGAGACTTGCAGGGTAACATACCAGTCTGGGGATCCTAGAGTTAAAATATCAGGACATCATTATTTGGAGATGAAGAGAGAGCAAACTAGAAAGCTGGTGATGTAAATGGAGGCAGTAGTGGCAAGTGTGTTGGGAAAGGGCAGAGGAATGGAATGTGGAGAGAGTCATTCAGAGTTAAAGGGGCTACAGTAAGATACATGGAATATATGTCACTCCAAAGTCCTTTAACAATGGGCTTAGGTGCTGATTCTTTTTTTTTTTTTTTTTTTTTTTTTTTTTTTTGCGATACGCGGGCCTCTCACTGTTGTGGCCTCTCCCGTTGCGGAGCACAGGCTCCGGACGCGCAGGCTCAGTGGCCATGGCTCACGGGCCCAGCCGCTCCACGGCATGTGGGATCTTCCTGGACCGGGGCACGAACCTGTGTCCCCTGCATTGGCAGGTGGACTCTCAACCACTGCACCACCAGGGAAGCCCAGGTGCTGATTCTTAAAAGGCAGACCTTTATCAGACAGATAACTATGGTTACCATATGATTTGTTATCCAACCCAGGACAATTTTAAAAGTGAAAGGGGCACTAATGTTAATTATTCCAGGACAACAGGTATAAACAGTGGCTGTTCTCAGCAAACTGAAATGTAGGGTCAGTCTATACATCACCAGTCTGGAAAACAGAAGTGGATAACAGGTCTATTTAAAAAAAAAAAAAAAAAAAGAGTGAGTTCAGTTCAGGACATGAGAGATATCTGACAGAAATGGATATTCACCTTGGGAGAGAGAAGAGGGGCTTTGCCTTAAAAAGCAAATATAGAAGTCATCACGATGAAAGGGGAGGGAGAGAGGAAGGGAAGCAGGGAGAAAAAATAAAGAGGACACTGTTTCATGCAACATGGACAAGCCTAAGAAAATGAGTTTCCAAAAGGCTGATGAGCAATCTTATCAGGTCTTACCTTTTTCAAAATATTCTAATAAAACTCATTTTAAAAATGTATTAACATACTATCTGTCTTAGTTATATTACTATTATTTAGTTCTACTAAATGTATAGTGGCACAATATATTCAAAGCAGTGAAAGAAAATGTTTTCAACCAAGACTACTCTAACCAGCAAAGTTATTATTCAGAAAAGACATAATGGTTTTCCAGAAAAGCAAAAGCTAAAGGAGTTCATCAGCACTAAATTGGCCTGACAGGAAATGTTAAAGGAACTTCTTGAAGCTGAAAAGAAAGGGCACTGATTAATAACAAGAACACATATGAAAGAATAAATCTCACTGGAAAGGTAAATATATAGTAAAGGTAGTGAGTTAATCACTTATAAAGCTAGTAAGAAGATTCAAAAACAGGTAGTAAAAATAACTATGATTACAACAATTAAGGGATATACAAGATGAAAAGATGTAAAATATGACATCAAAAGCATTAAATGCAGCAAGGGGAAGAGTAAGAATGTTGAGCTTTACAATGGTATCAAACTGAAGTTATTATCAACTTTATGTCAACTGTTATAGATAGCAATTGTTACATGTAAACCTCATGGTAACCACAAAGCAACAACCTATAGTAAATACCCAAAAGATAAAGGAATATAAGCATACCACTAAAGAAAGTCATCAAATCACAAAGGAAGAGAGCAGGAGAAGAAGAAAGGAACAGAGAGGAACTATAAAAACAGCTAGAAAACAATTAACAAAATGGCAGTAAGTGCACAGCTATCAATAATTACTTTAGGGACTTTCCTGGTGGTCCAGTGGATAAGACTCCACACTCCCAACACAGGGGCCTGGATTCCATCCCTGGCCAGGGAACTAGATCCCACATGCATGCCACAACTAAGAGTTCACATGCTGCAACTAAGAGTCCACAACCCACAACTAAGAAGTCCACATGCCACAACTAAGAGTCTGAATGCCACAGCTAAGAAGTCCACCTGCCACAACTGAGACCCAGCACAGGCAAAATGAATAAATAAACAATAAATAAAAATAATTTTTAAAATTAAAAAAATAATTATTTTAAATGTAAATGGACTAAATTATTCCAATCAAAAGACACAGAGTGGCTGAACAGATAAGAAAATAAGACCCATCTATATGCTGCCTACAAGAGACTCATTTAGGATGTAAGGACACACATAGACTGAAAGTGAAGGGATGGAAAAAGATATCTCATACAAATGGAAACTGAAAAAAAAGTTGGGAGTAGCTATACTTTTATCAGACAAAATAGACTTTAAAACAAAGACTGTAACAGAGACAAAAAAGGGCATTGTATAATGATAAAGAAGTCAATCCAACAAGAAGATATAACATTTGTAAATATTTACACACCCAACGTAGGAGCACCTAAGTATATAAAGCAACTATTAACAGACCTAAAGGGAGAAATAGACAGCAATACACTAATAGTAGGACACTATAATACTCCACTTACATTAATGGATAGATCATCCAGACAGATAATCAATTAAAAAACATCAGCCTTGAACAACACATTAGACCAGATGGACTTAAAAGATATTTATAAAATACTCTATCCAAAAGCAACAAAAACAGTCTTCTCGAGTGGACATGGAATATTTTCCAAGCTGGATCATATGTTAGGTCACAAAACAAGTCTTACTAAATTTAAAAGGACTGAAGTCATATCAAGCAACTTTTCTGACCACAATGTTATGAAACTAGAAATTTATTACACAAGAAAACTGGAAAATTCACAAATGTGTGGATATTAAACAACATGCTACTTAATAAACAAAGGTTCAAAGAAGAAATAAAAAGAGATAGTAAAAAATACATTGAGACAAATGAAAATGGGTATGTAACATACAAAATTTATGGAATGCAGCAAAAGTAGTCCTAAGAGGGAAGTTTTAGCTATAAATACCACCTCAAGAAAAATAAGTCTCAAATAAACAATCTAACTTTATACCTCAAGGAACTAGAAAAAGAAGAACAAACAAAACCCAAAGTTAGTAGAAGGAGGGAAATAAAAAGATTAGAGCAGAAGTAAGTGAAATAGAGATTAAAAAGACAATAAAAAAAGATCAGTGAAAACTAAGCTGGTCTGTGAAAAAGATAAATAAAATTGACAAACCTCTAGCTAGACTCACCAAGAAAAAAAGAGAGGACTCAAAATCAGAAATGAAAGAGGAGATATTATAACTGATACCACAGAAATAAACAGATCATAAGAGACTACTATGAAAAATTATACACTAACAAATTGGACAATCTGGAAGAAATGGATAAATTCCTAGAAATATACAATCTACCAAGACTGAATCATAATGAAATAAAAAATCTAAACAGACTGACTGCTAGTAAAGAGATTGAATCAGTAATCAAAAACCTCTCAACAAACAAAAGTCCAGGACCAGATGGCTTCACTGGTGAATTTTACCAAACATTCAAAGAATTAATACCAATCCTTCTCAAACTCTTCCAAAAAAAAGGAGGAGGGAACTCTTCCAAACTCATTTTATGAGGCCAGCATTACCCTGATACTGAAACTGGATGAGAATGCCACAAGAAAAGAAAATTACCTGGTGAACACAAATGCAAAATCCTCAGCAAAATATTAGCAAACCAAATTCAACAGGCATACACTACGATCAAGTGGGATTTACTCTAGGGATGCAAGAATGGTTCAACAACCACAAATCAGTCACTGTGATATGTCACATAGACAAAATAAAGGATAAAAATCATATGATCATCTCAATAGATGCAGAAAAAGCATTTGACAAAATTCAACATCCATTATGAAAAAATCCCTCAATAAAATGGGTACAGAGGGGACATACAAAAGTACTTCAACATCATAAAAGCCATATGTGACAAGCCTACATCATACTCAACGGTGAAAAGCTGAAAGTTTTTCCTCTAAGATCAGGAACAAGAAAAGGATACCTACTCTTACCACTTTTATTAAATATAGTATTGGAAGTCATAGCCAGAGTAATTGGGCAAGAAAAAGAAATAAAAGGCATCCAAATTGGAAAGGAAGAAGTAAAACTGTCACTATATTAAGATGACAGTATATATATATATATATATATATATATATATATATATATATATATATACACACACACACTATATATATTATATATATATATATATACACTATATATATATATATATATATATATATATGGCATAAAGACTCCATCAAAAAACTATTAAAAACTAATAAACAAATTCAGTAAAGTTGTAGGATACAACATCAATATACAAAAATCTGTTGTATTTAAATAAACTAATAATGAACTATCAGAAAGAGAAATTAAGCAAACAATCCCATTTACAATTGCATCAAAAAAGAATAAAATACCTAGCAATAAATTTAACCAAGGAGCTGGAAGACCTGTATATTGAAAACTACAAGACATTAAAGAAATTGAAAACAACACAAATAAATGGACAGATATTCCATGCTCATGGACTGGAAGAATTAATATTGTTAAAATGTCCATACCACCCAAATCAATCTACAGATTCAGTGCAATCCCTATCAAAATCCCTATCCCAATGGAATTTTTCACTGAAATAGAATAATCCTAAAATTTATATGAAACCATAAAAGACCGCAAATAGCCAAAGCAATCTTGAGAAAGAAGAACAAAGCTGAAGGCATCACACTCTCTAATTTCAAACTACATTACAAGCTATAGTAATTTAAACAGTATGATATTCAGAGAAAAGCAGACACACAGATCAAAGGAACAAAGTAAAGAACCCAGAAATAAACCCAAGCATATATGGTTAAATAACTGATGACAAAGAAGCCAAGAATACACAATGGGGAAAGGACAGTCTTTTCTATAAATGGTTTTGGGAAAATTGGACAGCCACATGCAGATGATTGAAACTGGACTAATACTTTTACACCATACACAAATACTAACTCAAAATGGATTAAAGACTTGAGTGTAAGACCCAAAATTATAAAATTCCTAGAAGAAAACAGGTGGTAAAGCTCTTTGACATTATGCCTTGACGATGATTTTTTGATTCTCACACCAAAAGTACAAGGAACAAAAGCAAAAATAAACAAGTGGGACTACATCAAACTAAAAACTTTCTGCATAGCAAAGGAAATCATTGACAAAATGAAAATGGAGAAGACATTTGCAAATATCCAAAATATATAAACAACTAATACAACTCAATACAAAAAAATAGGATTAAAAAATGAGCAGATCTGGGGCTTCCCTGGTGGCGCAGTGGTTGACAGTCCGCCTGCCGATGCAGGGGACACAGGTTCATGCCCCGGTCCGGGAAGATCCCACACGCCGCGGAGCGGTTAGGCCCGTGAGCCATGGCCGCTGAGCCTGCACGTCCGGAGCCTGTGCTCCACAACGGGAGAGGCCACAACAGTGAGAGGCCTGTGTACCACACACACACACACAAAAAAGCAGATCTGAATAAACATTTTTCCAAAAAAGACATACAGATGTCCAAAAGACACATGAAAAATGCTCTTTATCATTAATCTACATCACTAATCATTAAACATAATGCAAAAAAAATCCACAATGAGATATCACCTCACACCTGTCAGAATGGCTATTATCAAAATGACTAGAAATAAAAAGTGTTGGCAAGGATGTGGAGAAGAGAGAACACTTGCACACTGTTGGTGGGAATGTAAATTGGTACAGTTTTTATGGAAAAGAGTATGAAGGTTCCTCAAAAAATTAAAAATAGAACTACCATACGATCTAGCATTACACCTCTGGGCATTTTTCTGAAGAAAATGAAAACACTAACTTGAAAAGATATATGCATCCCCATGTTCATTACAGCATTATTTAACAATAGCCAAGTTATGGAAATAAAGTAAATGTCCATTGATGGATAAATGGATGAAGATGTGGTACATGTATATATATATGTGTGTGTGTGTGTATAGACACACACACATACAATGGAATATTATTCAGCCACATAAAAGAGTGATATCTTGCCATTTGCAACAACATGGATGAACCCTGAGGGTATTATGCTAAGTGAAATAAGTCAGACACTGAAAGACAAATACCATATGTACTCTCTTATATGTGGAGTCTAAGATATATATATAAACCAAAGTCATAGATACAGGTAACAGATTGGTGGTGGCCAGAGGCAAGAGGTGGAGGTAGGAGAAATGGATAAACTGTTTTTTCAGTTTCAAAAATAATAATAAATAAATAGAATTGAACATTTCTGTGGTGGCTCACAAATCCTATTTGCACGTCACATTCTGTACTACACCTGAAACATAATTAGAACCAAATGAGAGAGACTCCAGCAGAACTCCTAGAACTCACTTTTGTAGACATGTCTGTGGTGTCAGCCTGCTCTTTAGTCAACTGTCTCTCTAAATGAAAGATTTATCACTTTATGATTTTTAGGTCATAGTTTCATGGTTGCCCTTGTTCAAAATTAATTATTGAATTATAGTAAAAAGTAGCTTTTTCTCAAGCACTTTTTTTTGTTGTCCAAAAAATGTTATTTACTGTCACCATGAGTGTTTGCTGACATAACTAGCATTGCAATGCCTATTCTTATTGCATATTTGAGATGGTGGCTCATATTCAGTCCATTCTTTGCTCTCATTTGTGATAAGCTTAATGTTAGGATGTGGAGGAGGTGTAAATCCCACTATTCCAATAAAGCATGCTTAACTGTACTTATAAAGGCCTTATTCTAAAGTCTTCATTATAATCATCAAAAAAAGATGTTTATAGAAAGAAAATGCAATGTCATAGCTTTCAAGTCTCTATCAATGTTTTATAAGAATTCTAGGTACAAATTTAAAATCTCATTTTTTTGTGTTCTAAAGGGAATGGAAATAATGTTTAAAGATCTACATTACAGATAAACTTTATCTTGAAACTTTTCTATGATAATTATTCACATTCTGAGTAACATCTTGGTTCACAGATCGAATGAGGTAAGGAAACAGTGAAATGTTAGCAAGCACTAACCCTCTTTCTTCAGGGTGATTTCTGCAATCATCTAGAAGCATAAATAATTATCTGAAAAATTATTCCATATTAATACATACAAACATAGGATACAATTAATAGTAAATAAATATTTACACATGCATTAGCTTAGATTTTTTTGTTTTTTTATGTTTCTTTTTTTAAGCCTATGGGAGAGGTTGAAACTAAAGCAAATCTGGACATATTATAAAGCCACTGAAAAAATATGAACCCAAAATCAAATTTGTATCTGACGTATATTGCTATCCCATTTTCAACATCTAAAATTACCCTTTGTACTTTTTTTGACCATTTAAACATTTAAATATTTAATGATTGACTTCCACTAATAACCATAAGCATGGATTCTATAAGCCAATCTCTTAAGACAATTAAAATTCCGTCCTGCCAAAAGGTCTATCTGATGAGAGACTGCAGTGTTAGTACATGTGAGAACAGTCACTTTACCCTTTTTCTATTTAAAACTACAGCCGTCTATTTTACTGGATCCTAACAGTGAAGAATTAGGCAAACACTGATAAAATCTGTTTTTCCAATGCTAGAAAACTAAGAAATATACTGTTCCCTAAATGTTAGAAATTTCTAATGAAACTTCTATGCTAGCTTGTTCTGATAACTTCCAAATCTGTATCTGCAGCCTGAGCTGCTGAGCTCCGGACTTCTCTAACCAACTACCTATTCAACACTGACATTCCCATAGGCGTCTATAGGCATCTCAATCTTCACAAGTTCAAAGCAGAGTGCTAGACTCCCTGTGCCACAAACCTGCTCCCACTCCAGTCCACTCCATTTCTTTAATTGGCACCATAGTTACAGTTACTCAAGATAAAAAACTCTTCATGGTTCTAGATTTGTGTTTTCCTCAAACCCCAGAACCACAGTCCTATTGGCACTGCCTCCAGTATACTAAATTCTGACTACTCACCATCTCCCGTGATAAAACCCTAGTCTGAGTCATCCTTATCTCTTGTCTGCTTCCATCCTTATCTCCTATGTGGCTAGTTGCCTACTCAACATCCAGCTTTCATACCAACAGAGCTCTGATGTTATTCAGTGTGGAAAAGTGTCTAGCGAAAAAAACAACTACATTTCCCAGTCTCCCCTGGAGCTAGGCATGGCCATGTAACAAAATCTGGCCTATGAAATGTAAGCGGAAGTTGCCATGAAGCTGTTGAAAAGAATGCCACAGCAGTTGCCGTTGGTGTCCCACACATCTCTCACACTTACCACTTCAGGGCACTCAGCCTGACTTCCAGTGGACAGAACCTGCATTTCTTTGCCTAAGTGTCTTCTCTTGCTACTGGAGTCCTCTTTGCCTCCTGTGTGATAGGCCAGCAGTGACAGGGAATTGAAGCCGTCCCAGGAGCAACCTTCAACCAATAACTGTCGGTTACTGGTGTATAAACATTCATTTGCTTCTTGGATGGAAGAACTCTGAGGAGTGTGATTTACACTGGGTTCCAGAGTTTCCCCATCAGGATTTTGCTCCAGTCACCCTCAATGGTACTTGGTTTGATAACCTGCCTTTCCTTGTTTTAGTTCCCCAACCCTACAGGTGATAGGCTGAAAAATGGCCACCAAAGATGTAAGGTCTGAGTCCCTGGAACCTATTAATGTTATTTTATTTGGAAGAAAGTGCATTGTATAAATTAAGTGTCTTGAGATGGGGAGATTATCCTACATTATCTGGGTGGGCCCTAAGAAAGAGGCAGAGGGAAATTTGACACACACAAGAAAAGGGGATATGAAGATGAATCAGACACAGATGAGAAGATGCTGGCCTTAAGGATCAGAGTGATGAATCCACAAGCCAAGGAATGCTGGCAGTCACCAGAAGCCTGAAGAAGCAAGGAACAGATTCTCCCCTAGAGCACCTGGAGGGAATGCAGCCCTGCTGACACCTTGATTTTGGCCCAGTGACACTGATTTTGGACTTCCGGACCACAGAACTGTGAGTAAATGCATTTTAGTTGTTTTAAGCCACTGAGTTTGTTACACAGCAGTCATAGGAAACTAATACACCATACTTTCATCTCCCAAATAAACTACTTGTATCCAAATCCTTGTTTCAGGGCTTTGGCTTCTGTAGGAACCCCAAATAAAATGCTGGCACGCTCTCTTTTGTTTTTACCCACTGCCCTTCCTCTGTTCCCTTCCTGGAAGGCAGATGTGATGCTGGAGGTGGTTCCGCCATCTTGCAATCATTAGTTGGGGCCAAACAATAAAGCCACACACTGAGGGTGATAAAGCAGAAAGATACATCTAGACTTGGATATACAGCTAATTATTTGATCTTTACTTAGATGGGTAACAGGCATCTCAAACCAAGCTTGCATTTTCTCCAGTCTTCTTTATTTTAATAAATGACAATCTTACCTTCCCAATTGGTGGGACAAAAGCCCACCATTGCATCTCCTTCCTGCACACTCCACATTCAATCTATGATTTCTAAATATTAACAGCTTTTCTGTCACAACATCCCCATTTGCCACTATTTCTACCAACCTGATCCAAACCACTGCCATCTCCCACTGAATTAGAGCTCGGCTTGTCTGTCTTTTCTACCCTTGCTTTGCTATGGTCTAGTCTTCACATAGCAACCAGAATGAGCCTTTCAAAACATCAGGTCAGAAAATGTCACTGCTTTGCTCAGAGCCTTCCAGTGACTTCCCATTTTACACAGTGAAACCTAAAGTTTTTACCAGGGTCTGCAAGGCCCTACAGGACTTGGTTCTATTTGTCTCTCTGAGGTCACCACCTACCACCTTCCTCCCGGCTTGTTCCTCTCTAAACACACTGGCCTTTTTATTGTTCCTTGAAAATACTAAGCATGTTCCTGCCTCAGAACTTTTGCTTTTGCTGTCTCCTCTGCCTGGAATGCCATTCCCCAGCCCATATTGAATATATATATATATAAAATTCATATATATATGAATTATATATTTTCATATATAATTCATATATATGAATACATATGAAGAGAACCCTCACTTTCTGTAGGTCTTTCTTCAGATGTCACCTTATCAGATTTACTTTGTAACTCTCTACTACCATAACCTGATTAATTTTTCTTCAAAGCATTCACTACCATCCCCCCGACAGAATATACCCTCATTTATCTGTTAAAATCTGTCCCCCCACTGCACTGTAAGCTCCATGAATCGCTGATGGTGTGGTAGAGCCAGTGTCAGCGCTCAACTGCCAACCTGCAGAAAAATAAAAACCCTAATCTGTTTGGGTATTGTGTTATGAGACTCTGGATCCTTTATAAAATTTGTGTTCAACAGGCCTTTTCTGAGAATGCACCATCAGAGAGATGGGGTGCTGTCTCACTCCTGCCAGGCCATGGTGGAATCCACTTTCTTGACTAAGCATCTGTTGCTACTTAGGAGAAGGGACTCCTCATTACTGCTGGGTGGCCAGGGGAGGGGTTCAGGCTCCCCACTAGTCCTTTGCCAATACCACCACGGCTGAGAGGGGCAGGGGTGTCCTCATGGCCCCCATGGACACTGTGGGAAGTGGGTGGCCTTGTTATCATTCACTGCTCAAAGTGTCTGTTTTTCTTTGCCATTGTAAGTATGTTTGTATCTCCCTGAGATTGTCTGTGATCTGAGGCAAGATTTGGGTATTCCAGGGTCCCTGGGCCACAGCACCAAATGTGCCTCATAACCCACTTCGGTTTCTTATATGAATGGGTACAGACTTCATCCGTACTCTGATCAGCTGTCCTTCATGAGTCAGCTATTTTGCTGATCCACCCATTTTTTCCTATTCTTGAACTTTTTTAAAGTATTTTCATAATTATTTGAAAATAAGATTAGCACAAGATATTTGCATTTCTGCTTTTCTCTTTTTTAGAGAAAATTTGGAAGCCATTTCACCGCATGATTCTACAGTGCACCTGGCTCTGTTATGCTCTTTTTGTACATAGCTTTTACATGAGCTACGGTCCACTGAGACTGCTTTTTCCCCCCGCAGGGGAGAGAACTAACGAGCTCCTCCTGTTTCTATCATTTTCATGTTTTAGCACCTCTCTGTTTCACCAATGCTCTGACAAGAGGCTCACAACTGCTCCAAGTGGTTCCAAGGTGCCAGACCACGGAGCATCTGCAATGTCAGGTCAGGGTGAGTGTGCCTGGATCCTGATGTACATGCCTAGGTTTACACATATCATGGCTTATTTCTTTTTCATTTTTAAAAAATGTAACTTGTAACTAATAAAACCAACCTTTTGTAAACATTGTCCTGTAAAAATTACGTGCAAATTTACCCTACACAGAGGTAATCTTTAATCTTTACCTTAACTTAATAGCAGCTTAACAAGCCTTTCAAAGGAATCTTTCTCTTCCCTTCTTTCTTCCCTCACTCCCTCCTCCCCTCTATCCCACTCCCTCCTCTTTCTTCCTAAGTGTCTTTCCCTCCTTTCAAAGTCACTCAGTGAATTCCTACAACCACTTAGCATTGTGCTAACACTTCAGGGTCTAACTTCAAAGTCTGAGATATCAGAATTCTACCCTAGGTCCACTTCACTTTGCTCCTTCAGAGAAACAAGACACTAGAACTTGTTAAATTTGATTACTCTGGAGAGGAATATGTGTATTTTGTGGGGGATAAATTATGAAGGAGGGAGAATAATGGGGTATAGTCTGGGCCACTCAGATACCATGAGAATCATTCAAATTAAAAAGAATTTTCAATGTGAAAAAATAATACATGACAATTTATTAAACTACAAATATATATTGACTTATATTAGAATTTCTTACAAATTATAATTAAAACTGTATTTAACTCATAAGAAACAGGTAAGTAAAGTTGTGATTATGAATATGTCTCAGAGGGAAAGGACACTCTAAACGTTAAGAAAGTTGTATATTTGGGGTCTTTTGTCTTTCCATACAAACTGTGAATTTTTTTTTTTTTTTTGCGGTACGTGAACTCTCACTGTTGTGGCCTCTCCCGTTGCGGAGCACAGGCTCCGGATGCGCAGGTTCAGCGGCCATGGCTCACGGGCCTAGCCGCTCCGCGGCACGTGGGATCTTCCCGGACCGGGGCACGAACCCATGTCCCCTGAATCGGCAGGCAGACTCTCAACCACTGCGCCACCAGGAAAGCCCAAATTGTGAAATTTTTTGATCTAGTTCTGTGAAAAATGCTAGTGGTAGTTTGATAGGATTGCATTGAATCTGTAGATTGCTTTGGGTAGTAGAGTCATTTTCACAATGTTGATTCGTCCAATCCAAGAACATGGTATATCTCTCCATCTATCTGTATCATCTTTAATTTCTTTCATCAGTGCCTTATAATTTTCTGCATACAGGTCTTTTGTCTCCTTAGGTAGGTTTATTCCTAGGTATTTTATTCTTTTTGTTGCAATGGTAAATGGGAGTGTTTTCTTGATTTCACTTTCAGATTTTTCATCAATAGTGTATAGGAATGCAAGAGATTTCTGTGCATTAATTTCGTATCCTGCTACTTTACCAAATTCATTGATTAGCTCTAGTAGTTTTCTGGTGGCATCTTTAGGATTCTCTATGTATAGTATCATGTCATCTGCAAACAGTGACAGCTTTACTTCTTTTCCAATATGGATTCCTTTTATTTCTTTTTCTCCTCTGACTGCTGTGGCTAAAACTTCTGAAACTATGTTGAATAATAGTGGTGTGAATGGGCAACCTTGTCTTGTTCCTGATCTTAGTGGAAATGGTTTCAGTTTTTCACCATTGAGGATGATGTTGGCTGTGGGTTTGTCATATATGGCCTTTATTATGTTGAGGTAAGTTCCCTCTATGCCTACTTTCTGGAGGACTTTTATCATAAATCCGTGTTGAATTTTGTCGAAAGCTTTCTCTGCATCTATTGAGATGATCATATGGTTTTTCTCCTTCAATTTATTAATATGGTGTATCACATTGATTGATTTGCATATATTGAAGAATCCTTGCATCCCTGGGATAAACCCCACTTGATCATGGTGTATGATCCTTTGAAAGTGCTGTTGGATTCTGGAGGAATCAGGCTCCTGGACTTCGGACTATACTACAAAGCTACAGTAATCAAGACAGTATGGTACTGGCACAAAAACAGAAATATAGATCAATGGAACAGGATAGAAAGCCGAGAGATAAACCCACACACATATGGTCACCTTATCTTTGATAAAAGGAGGCGAGAATATACACTGGAGAAAAGACAGCCTCTTCAATAAATGGTGCTGGGAAAACTGGACAGCTACATGTAAAAGAATGAAATTAGAACACTCCCTAACACCATACACAAAAATAAACTCAAAGTGGATTAAAGACCTAAATGTAAGGCCAGACACTATAAAACTCTTAGAGGAAAACATAGGCAGAACACTCTATGACATAAATCACAGCAAGATCCTTTTTGACCCACCTCCTAGAGAAATGGAAATAAAAACAAAAATAAAAAAATGGGACCTAATGAAACTTAGAAAATTTTGCACAGCAAAGGAAACCATAAACAAGATGAAAAGACAACACTCAGAATGGGAGAAAATATTTGCAAATGAAGCAACTGACAAAGGATTAATCTCCAAAATTTACAAGCAGCTCATGCAGCTCAATATCAAAAAAGCAAACAACCCAATCCAAAAATGGGCAGAAGACCTAAATAGACATTTCACCAGAGAAGATATACAGATTGCCAACAAACACATGAAAGAATGCTCAACATCATTAATCATTAGAGAAATGCAAGTCAAAACTACAATGCGATATCATGTCACACCGGTCAGAATGGCCATCATCAAAAATCTACAAACAATAAATGCTGGAGAGGGTGTGGAGAAAAGGGAACCCTCTTGCACTGTTGGTAGGAATGTAAACTGATACAGCCACTATGGAGAACAGCACGGAGGTTCCTTAGAAAACTAAAAATAGAACTACCATACGACCCAGCAATCCCACTACCTGGTATATACCCTGAGAAAACCATAATTCAAAAAGAGTCATGTACCAAAATGTTCATTGCAGCTCTATTTACAATAGCCAGGACATGGAAGCAACCTAAGTGTCCATCAACAGATGAATGGATAAAGAAGATGTGACACATATATACAATGGAATACTACTCAACCATAAAAAGGAAAGAAATTGAGTTATTTGTAGTGAGGTGGATAGACCTAGAGTCTGTCATACAGAGTGAAGTAAGTCAGAAAGAGAAAAACAAATACCGTATGCTAACATATATATATGGAATCTAAATAAATAAATAAATGGTCATGAAGAAGCTAGGGGCAAGATGGGAATAAAGACGCAGACCTACTAGAGAATGGACTTGAAGACATGGGGAGGGGGAAGGGTAAGCTGGGACAAAGTCAGAGAGTGGTAGTGTGTATATGGACATATATACACTATCAAATGTAAAATAGATAGCTAGTGGGAAGCAGTCGCATAGCACAGGGAGATCAGCTTGGTGCTTTGTGACCACCTAGAGGGGTGGGATAGGGAGGGTGGGAGGGAGGCAGACGCAAGAGGGAAGAGATATGGGAACATATGTATATGTATAACTGATTCATTTTGTTATAAAGCAGAAACTAACACACCATTGTAAAGTAATTATACACCAATAAAAACATTAAAAAAAAAAAAAGGAGGGCTTCCCTGGTGGCGCAGTGGTTGAGAGTCTGCCTGCCGATTCAGGGGACACGGGTTTGTGCCCCAGTCCTGGAAGATCCCACATGCCGCGGAGCAGCTAGGCCCATGAGCCATGGCTGCTAAGCCTGCGCGTCTGGAGTCTGTGCTCCGCAACGGGAGAGGCCACACAGCAGTGAGAGGCCTGCGTACCACAAAAAAAAAAAAAAAAGAAATTTTTCTGAATTCAGATGTGAGAATGTGCTTTAATATTCATCTGCCTTTGTCTTTGAAAATATGACTTTCACAGCAGATAAAAACATTTTGGTAGATCACGTAGCAGTACCTAGATTTTTAGGAAGGATCTGACAAGATTCTATGAATGAGATCAATAACTCAGATATAAGTCACAGAATAAAGAGTAAATGATTCAGTAGAGAAAATGAGACTTTTGGTTGAAGGTGGATGAACATACAAATTTTGCTCCCTTCCCAAATCCTACTAAAATAAAGCAAAGGAATATTTTTAACCTACAAGGTTAAACCTACAGGACAAAAAAATGGGAGCTGGTATTGGAAAAAGCCAAGAAGCAACCCACTAGATATTTCTGGAAGTAGGAGGTGAGCGCTGGCTGCCCAACTTATACTCTGTAAGCAGGAGGATTTCAAAT
Source organism: Lipotes vexillifer (assembly GCF_000442215.2). Lineage (NCBI taxonomy): Eukaryota > Metazoa > Chordata > Mammalia > Artiodactyla > Lipotidae > Lipotes > Lipotes vexillifer. The sequence goes on from NW_006775074.1 coordinate 1,771,735, forward strand.
CACGTTCTCTGGAAACTGATCAGCCTGAGACAAAGGAAAGAGACTACCCTGATAATCAGACAGTGAAGACAAGCCCTACCCATGTACACTGGATCTTCCCATCAGCTGCCGATGCCATTACTCTTAAATAGGAGCAAGCAGTCAGAGATCACAGACATCTGAGGAAAGCAGTTCACACAGCGAGGTCAAATACAAACAGAAAGACAATGTTTGAAGAAAATTATGCAGAAAGAAGAAAACTTCAAAAAATTTATAGTTAAGATACTAGAGGTATTAGCTCCAGGAAAAACAAAACGTGCAGGAAAGGGAAAGTAATCACAGTATACTATATGGCTCAGAGGTGGAGTATTTATAAAGGTAGAGGTATTTATAAAGTCATAACAAGGCAAACAGAATACTGCTCCAACCAAAATTATGGTGTATTGAGAGAACGGAGGAATGGTGTGTGTGTGTGTGTGTGTGTGTGTGTGTGTGTGTGTGTGTGTGTGTGTGTGTGTGTGTGTGTGTGTGTGTGGCAGGGATGACGAGGTGACCAAAACTGAAAAATCAAGAAGTAGCAATGTAAGCATGTTCTTTAAAGATATGGAGATAAATATCAAAGGATTAGCCAAAAGAATTGAAAGTGGTTGCCTTTCGGGAGTGGAAAACTGGAGCAGGAATAGGAGATTGCTGTTTTTTGGTAACAGTGACAAAGAACCAAATGACTTTTTAAATTACATACATGAGTAACTAAGTAAAGGAAAATCTGGATAAATATTGTCACAAATGACTTTTTAAATTACATACATGAGTAACTAAGTAAAGGAAAATCTGAATATTGTTTTTCAGTTAGAAAAGATATTTTAAAGAAAAAAATCCATCATATGTGCATCCACTTATATTGTACAAGGAAAATGACATTTTTCAAAGCATCACTCCAGAATTCAGAAATTTTGGGACTCTCTGTGTTTTATTGACCTTAGCATTGCTCAGTGCATTTGTGGAATTCCAATGTAGAAATGACCTTCAGAGATAAGTTTATTAAACATAAGCTTTAATAATCTTAGACTGCACAGCACATTGGATGGTGGTTATACTGAGCCCTTAGGGAGCTGTAGCTGCACTGCAGTTTGGTGGAATGATTTCTCTGGAAACATAATTGATTTCTCTTCTAGAGTAGCAGAGGCTGGGAGAAAGGCAGCACCGTGGAGTAATTGTTGGGGTTTGGAAAGAGGCACAAATTGAAGGATGTGGAGAAATATACCAGAGCCACACCCACAGAATGACTGACTGTAAAGGAGTTAATACAAGAAGCAAGAGATAATTTCAAACACTTCTTATTCATATTTTTAATGAGTCAAAGGGTATACTGCATTGATAAAGAAAAGCAATTTACTATGTAAAAGGAACAATGAAATAAACATACAAAGAAGAAGTATTGGAAATAAAAACATGGTTGTCAATACTAAAGATCTCAAAAGGAGCAATAAAAAACGAGAATGTAATCATTGCTGAAATAAAAATGACAAAATGCAAGGAATTCCTCCAGAACATAGAACAAAAAAGACAATGATGGAAATTATGAGAAAAAAGTAAAAGATGTAGGCATTCTAGTAGATTGAAACAAGATGGTGGAGAATTATTAATCAAAGGAATAGAAGAAAATTTCACTGAGCTGAAGAGGTTTGAAACTTCAGTAATAAAAGTGTTCACCAAATGCTGTGAAGGATTATTGAGAAAGGATCTATACTTAGAAAGCTACCTTGGTAAATTTGTAAATTCCAAGGATAAAAAGAAATCCCATAAGCCTCCAGATATGAAAAAAAAAAAAAAAAAGAAAGGGATAACAAAACCTGGAGGAGAGAATGAGACTGGCATTGGACTTTCCATCTTCAACACTCCACACTTCAAGACCATGGGAGTAATGACTGTTACAGAGTTCCTGTGTAAGGGTAAAAATAAGACATTTGGACATGAAAAAAGTTAAGAAAGTACACTACCTATGTTCATTTTTATGAAAAGATTACCTAAGGCCGTACTTCAGTCAAATTAAAAATGAAATTTAAATAATTTAAATTAAGAACAGGGAAAATTTTATATAATAGTAATAAGCGATGCAATCAAATTTCCAGCTGTTAAAGAGGATTCTTAAAAGAGGAATAAAATAGTTAACATTATCCTATATATAATCATTTATATATAAATTAATAGAAATCAGGACTAGAAATCCAGATTATTTCTTGGAGGTGAAGTAAGGGAATGCGGAAGCAAAAACAGTACTAAAGGTGAAGTCTTACATAGGGTTGAGGGAGGTCTAAGTTACACAAAAAATTCGGGAAGCCGGACTAGAAATCCAAATTTAAAATATGTGTAAAAAATGTAAATTAAAAACTTATAAAATAGGATGTAGAACTTCTAAGAGAAAAAGAAGAAAAAGAAAACTAGATAAGACTAGCAAATGTTGGCAAAGCAAAAAGGGTCAAATGTTAATATATTAATGATCATAAAATCCTCCTGTTAGTGGCAAAGACATTCCAATTGAGGTATATATATACATTAATCTAACCATATGCTACTTATAAGAGACACAATATGATGTTAAAAAAATATTGAAAACAAGGGTATGAGAGAATAGAAAATATGTATTGGTCTCTGCCCCCAGATCCTGGCACAAAGTTCCTAAAACCCTTGTAATTTCCTAAGTGATAAGAAGTCTAGGGGCATCTCTTGCTCTAACATTGGTCTTAGACCTTGGTTCCTGAAACCTTAGTAATTTCCTGGGTGATAGGAGTGTCTTTTGTTCTAATGAGGCAACTTTGGGCAGGTTCCTAGATGACTCCTGGATGAGGGCTGGTCACCAGAAAGACCAAGTCATGATTAGAAACTTGGAATTTTCAGCCCCGCCTCTCCCCCCTCCATTCCCTTGTGTAGGGAGATGGTCTGAAAATGGAGTTAATGATCAATCATGCCTACGTGATGAAGCCTCCATAAAAATCCCCAAAGTATGGGGTTTGGAGAGCTTCTGGGTTGGTGACCAGGTGGAGGTGCTGGGAGAGTGGCATGCCGCTTCCCATATACCTTGCACTATGCACCCTTTCCGTCTGGATGCTCATCTGTATCCTTTAACAAGCTGGATGAAAGTAAGAGTTTAAAGGTAAGTGTTTCCCCTAGTCTGTGAGCTACTCTAGCAAATTAATCAAATCCAAGGAGGGGCTATTGGAACCTCTGATCTGTAACTGGTTGGTCAGAAGCACAGGTGACAACCTGGGCTTGCAACTGGAGCTGAAGTGGGTGGTGAGCAGTCTTGTGGGACTAAGCCCTCAACCTGTGGGATCTGATGCTGTCTCTGGGTAGACAGTGTCAGAACTGAGTTGAATTGCAGGACACCCATCTGGTGTCCCAGAGAATTGCTTGGTGGGGGAAAAACCCTCCACACATTTGGTGACCAGAAGTGAAGTGTTCTCTGTGAAGGTAAAGGAGACACACAGGGAAGAAAGACACAGTAGGGAAGAAATGGGTTTTTCCCT
>NW_006775074.1:1775250-1780197 GCF_000442215.2 Lipotes vexillifer
TTCCCTACAAAGGAATGGAAAGACTGAATTTTTTCCTTTATAAAAGGGATGAAGAAGGCTATTACAGACTAATGCAAATTAAGAAGGAAGCAGAGATGGCAATATCAGTATCAGGCAAAGTAGAATTCAAATAAAAATCACTCACTTATACTTGTGAGACATTCTATAAAGCTAAACCATATAATATACCACGAAGATATAACATGCATGAACCTCAATATATTGAGCAACAGAACACTGGACATATAAAGTTAAAACTGCCTGAAATAAAAGAAGAATTGGATAAAAATTACAATTATAGTAAAGATCTTTCTTAAAATGTGACAGATCAAATAGACAAAAAGGTAATAATGGATTTGGAAAGCATAATTTAAACATAATAATAATAACAAACAGTTTGGCTATATATGTCTAACTTTTTAACCTTTTTTCTTAAGCAAAAGAGAATACACATTTGTTTTCAATGCCTAAAGGACATTAATAAAAGTTGATCATGTAACAAATCGTAAGAATAATCTTAATGAAACTGAACTATCATATAGGTCATATTCTATGACCATGGATGTAGGGGGATTAGAAAGTAATAATAAAAAGATAATTAAACCCCGCCCCCAGAAGTTACATCTCCCAAATATCTCTTGAGTCAAAGAGGAAATCAAAGCTGAAATAATAGACAATTTAGAAAATGAGAGCGGGAACACTAACTCTACGGCCTGCAGCAAAGTTGAGCCCAAGAGGAACTTTAGCTTTAAATGCTTGTATTATTTAAAGAAATCATGAAATCTAGAAATCATGAAAATAACTGAATCATATTTTTCAACTCAAAAATCAGAACAGGATAAGTAAAATAAAATGTAAAAAGACAAAGAGTAGTAATTCATGAATGAAACAAAAACAAAGTAAAATGTAGACATGGTTCTCTTAAAAAGTCCAATAAAAGTAGATTATTTATTCATTCTACAGTTATTTATGTTCTGGGCATACACTCTGAAAACAAAAAGGACAAACTTGTCTGATTCACTTTGTTGTACAACAGAAACTAGCACAGCATTGTGAAGCAGTTATACTCCAATAAAGATGTATAAAAAACAACAACAAAAAACCCCCATGACAAAAATAAATAAAAGTTTCATTTAGAAGTTTAGGTTGATAATTATGGCACAAACACCTATAACTGGGAGAAATCTTGGAAAAATAAAAATCAAACCCTGTTATAACCTAGATGTCAGAGAATCATGACTCACCCATGTCATAAATGTTCTGTGTAAAAGCTCCCACCTCAGGCCTTTGTGTTTTCCGTTCTTCGTGTCTGGAACCGTCTTCTCCCAGACATAAGCTCTGCTCAAATGCTGCCTTACCAGGAATCTTTGTTTGACCACCGCATTTTCATCCTCAGTCTGCTTTATTCTTCTTCATATCACATATGAAACATGTTGATATCTCCCACTGTCTCTCCCACTAACGTAAAAATCCCTTAGAGGAGCGGGCTCTAGTGTGTTCACTGCTCTCTTCCTGGCGCTTGACCGATGAATGGCTCATTGTAGACTTTAGATAAATGAAATCTTTGTCAAATGAAGGTTGTTCCACAAATCATTACTGTGTATATAGGTGACATGGTTTGATAAGCATATAACAAATCCCTGATGAGTGAGGTTTTATCATCTTCATGATCTAAATTTTTACATATTTCTCAATAGTGCATGGGACAGAGGCAAAGCCAGCCTGGCTCTCCACTCTTTGGAGACCAAGGTCTACAAGGTCTGGTCCCATGTCTGCTGTGGTAAGTGGTGGCTTTCTCATGGAAACCTCCAGTAATTCTCATTCACTTCTGGTTTGTAATTACATTGTACCCAAATGAGCTCTATGGCTCCCTACTAAATACTAAGTTCTTTAAGGTTTGTTTCGTAATGGTCTTTGTATGAGTCAGAGAGCTTAGTGTTGTGCCTGGCATACATTCAGTCCTCCATACTTTTTTCCAAAGGAATGAATGAAGAGAAATAGCAGTCTCCATGGCCTCAGATTTGCAGGAGTGAAGTGATATCTGGTACCCAACCTTAGCTTCAAGACCTTCAATCTGCATCTTAGCCCTTAGTGCCATCTTCACACCAGGGACTTACCACCTGCTCAATCCAGAACCCTATCCTGGCTCTGCTATGGATTCCAGGCAGGATACTCCCCACATCTTTTTGCCATCCATTTCTAATGTGGCAAAATGCTGGGATTGGAGCCAGACATATCTGCTGAATTCAAATCCTACCTTCTCCAGAAACCAGCTGTGCATTCTGGGCCAAGTTCCTGCTTTATTTCTCTTTCTTTCTACCTTTCTGAACTCAATGTGACAGAGGCTGCTAGTTGTTCACCAATATCCATTCTTTTTCCTTTTATTATAGTACCTCTAAGCTTTAACTGGCCATATGGCTGCCCAGTTAGAGACTGCATTTCTCAGCCTTCCTTGCCCCTAGCTCTTGCCCTGGGGCTCAGTTCTGGCCAATGGGAGTGAACAGAAGCAAGGCTTGTCACTTCCAGGTCATACTCCTAAGAGGAATGGTCTTACTCTCTCCTCTTGCCCTTCCCCCTTCCCTCTGGCAGGAGCACAGTCATGATGGTGGGAGCTGAAGCAATCACTTCAGGCCCAGAGCTGGAAATCATGTAGTGAGAATGGTGGAGCTGCCCTACCAGCCCTGGCCTGCTCATCTCTGGTCTTGTGGATGAACAGAAATACACTTCAATCTTTTTTAAACCTCTGTATTTGGGGGTCTCTTTGTCACAAGAGCTTAGACTATACTCTAGCTAATATGCTCAATTGTGTTAGCTGTAAAATGAGAATGATACCTAGCAGGGCTGTTCTAAGGAGGAGTATGCAGTAGAAGTTTAAGGCTTGTGTGGCTTTTAGCCTGATGTCAAAGTCACAGTCTGAGCAGAATAACAAAGTAAGATATCTGGAGTGTTTGACTAGTGCCAAAGTCAGTCACAGTCAAGATCAGGCACTATAGTATCACCCCTACCCCCCATCCCTCTCCCACTTTCTCCACTCCCTCTCAAATCCCTAAGCTCTAGGGTCAGCCAGTGGCCAGTTGGCTAATGAAACAGTAGGAAGAGAAACGTTTATGGTGCTGGTGGCAGGGAAGGACAGACATTTGTCCAAAAGAATTTAATTTTTTACAATGGCAAATGCCATACAAACTCTATTCCTTATCTCTTCCTAAAACGTTTGGTAAAATATCCAGTTCTTGCTGCAGTTTTGAGGAGCTAAATCTGTTTTGAGGCTATGTTTATGTTTTGAGTTCAGCCTTAAGGGCAAGCCTGGAGGGATGCTTGGACACTCAATGCAGCAGAAAAGGAGCAAGCTGGCCAGGAGCTGCTGCACTGTGGAAACCCAAGAGCACATGAGGCCTATGTGGGCATCCATCACCCTAGAACACTGGAAAATTTCACTAAAAGTTGGAAAATGGTGATTTTTGACTACAGATCCATAGTCAAAACTGGAAAGACTCAAACTATAGATTCTTAATTAAAGTCACTTGAGTTTCTCCCAACCTTCTCACCAAAAATAATTGGTACATCCTCTATTAATACTAAATTTCAAAATTCACATATCATCAGGGAGATTTTGGCATAATTAAGTACCAACATAATTAAAAAGAAATGTCTCAGCACTTACTTCACCGTATTATGGGCTTGGTTCTCCATGTCAAGAAACTGCTGCATCTGATTTGTATTTCTTGATTTTTAATCTGTGAGGGGAAAAAAAATGATCTAGATTCCTAAAATGCTTACATTTATTAACCTATAAAACAAGAAAATTTTGCTACTGGCAAACCATGTTGTTATATGAGTTTTTCTGAGTGTAGTAGCTCTTGGTTCCACAAAACGTATAAACTTGCATGTGTGTGTGTGCCCCATGCATTTACTGGCTTAGTGATGAGTTGAAATAGATGCTACTGACTGAAGTGAACATTCATTCACTATCTAATGAACAACAGCTTGGTGCCAGGTACTTTGCAAAGTGCCAGCACATGAGATAAGTAAAACAGAATTCCTACTCCAGACGGGTCCCAGCTGAAGTTACTCAAGCTTTCCTTCCTGGTGGTTCCCCTAAAGGTCTGCCTTTATTTGAGTAGATTCTTTCTTTGGCCCTGTCTGGATTTAGTTAGAATGAATATACCACGAGATTTAGGACAAAAAGCGTAAAACTGACTAAAAATAGAAATCTTACAATTCCTCAGTGGCTCTGTGGGCACCTGCTCACCCTTTTGACAAAACAGAGATGTTAGTACTTCCTAAAGTAAAAAAAAAAGGTTTTTCCAGCAACGTAGTTTTAATAAAAAAAGAAAAAAATCTATGAGGATAAATGGACAAATATTGAAAAGGACTTTGACTCCTCTGAATAAAAGTTAAACAGCATTCAAGATGGTAGAAAGAGGAGGAAGACAGGCGGGCTCGTGTCCCTCTCAAATCAGAGGGATTAAAGAGAGACCCTGGAATTGCGAGTGGAGCAGAAGGGCAATGAAAACTTGACCAGTACGTTCAGATGAATTATTTCATTTTGTAGGTTCTCAAATCCCTCACTTTAACATCAGGGAAACTGAGGCACAGACGAGCCAAGTGACTTGCCGAAAGCCACACAACTAGAACACAGACCTTCCAGTTTAGGGAGAATCTCTGTTCTGAATTCTGCAGGGTCATTCCGAGCCTCTCTCCACCCGCCCCGCAGCCCGCGCCCCCCGGGAGGGTTCAAGGCCAGCCTCCGCGGAACAGCCTGTCTGTTGGGGGTCCCCCGCCCCTCTTGGGCAAGCTGGGCTGAAGGTCGAGGGTCCGAGACGGGTTACCTGCGCCGCGCCGCGCTCTCCCGAGAGGTCTGAAGTCCCGAGAGTAGGAACGCCGGGGCCACCCCCAGCCCGGCCCGCCCCGAGGGCCCCCCGCCCGCCCGCCCGCAGCGCGGCCTCC
>NW_006775074.1:1780225-1784697 GCF_000442215.2 Lipotes vexillifer
CTCGCTCCCGGCCCGCCGCCGCCGCAGATCTGCCGCTGCCTGGCATGGGGACGCGGCCGAACTCGCTGCTGCGGGGGCGGTGAGGCGGGGGATGGGCTCGGCGGCGCGGCGGGCTGACCCGCGGGAGGCCGCGGCTGGCGCGCCTTGCTGGGCTACCCGAGACCTCGCCGCCTTGCAGTTCTGCGTGTGGGGTCTGCTCAGCAGACAGAGGGCTCCCCGAGACCACATTCTGGGTGCTGTCCTCTCTGTGGCTCCCACTTCTTAGCAGAGTGTCCGGCACTCGACAGGGATCCGAGAAATATTTGTCGAATGAATGAACGAAATAACGAGGGCACAAAGTGTAAACAGCTGGGGGGGGGGGGGGGGTATCCAGGTTCCTTAAATCCCCCTGGCTTCCCCCCTCTCTTACCCACATTTGAAATGATACGAAAAAGAAATAGACTTACAGCAAAGAGAGCTGCCTTTCGAGTCGCCAAAGTGTCCCCAGCTAGGAAGAGCTGGACTTTCAGCAGCAACTGTACCTGTCTTTCCCGTCCAGCGCATTGGGTCCTTAGAGCAACTCTGCGAGTTAGACGGAGCAGATTGTGTTGCTTCCCTTTTAGGGAGAAGGAAATACCTCCTAAGTGGGGGTACACGGACGGAACTCAGAGTGATTGATTCCAAATTCTTTCTTTTTTTCACCGAATTCCAAGTATAATTGATGACAGAAGCTCTGTCTCATGGTTCTGATTTCAAAGAAATGATAGGAAAGAATATATGCATAAATACTTGTACGTACACACACACACACACACACATATATATATATATATATATATATATATATATACCTTTTTTTTTTTTCTACTGATACCACGAGTGATATTTTAAGCACTTAGATTTTGTGTTTGGAAAATATTCTAGCATCTATTTTAGGGACAGAATTCCTTGCAATACATTCAATCGATTAATTCCTAATTCTTCAAATCTTTTATTTGCACTCCACTTTCATAATATTAACATTAATTTGTTACTTTAATATGACTATCAATTTAATACTGACCTCAATTCCTCCATCCAAATTCCACATGAATTTCAAAAAAACATTTGCTGTTTCTTGACAAATTGAGTTCCATAGATGAACTGTGTAAAGTAACTCAGGTCATTAGTGCTAATAAGTGTTTCATAGTTCTCATTACGATTGAATGAAGAAAGTGATCATTTTATCTTAACTTGAGACCTTCCATTATTCTGTAAACCTTAGTCATATTCTCTATTCTTGTCTAAACTGAATGGATCAATGTATTTATTCTGACCCCAGGAAAGGAAAATGGAACTAGGAGTGAAATTTAATGAAGTTTCAGGATGCCCAATATCACTCACGCTGTGTAGCTCTTTACCACTGGTAAGTACTTTTATGTTCATTAGTTCCTTATATGCTCAAAATGTACCATGCAACACAAGTGTAACAGGTGTTATTATAGCTCCTTTTAGCATATTAGGAACCTAAGGTTTAGAGAGAATAAAAGAATTTTGTCCAATAGGATACATCTAGTTCAAATGCAGCTAAGATATGAACCAAGATCATCTTACTTCAAATCCAGTGCTCTTCAAACTCTGTCCTAAAATTAAGGTTGAGTAGGTTTCTTTAGCAGTCAGAATCTTGCACAGGTAACTGTAGATGTATTTAAAGCCATATTTTCACAAGAAAGAATGAATGTGATCAGGGCTTGCAAAGCATAGGTATGTGAGCGTTCACATACTATGACAGATTTAAAGAAAATTTCAATACAGAATAGAAATACCCCATTCAATTTAATAGGAATAAAGGTTTCATTTCAGGGTGAGACTTAAAACTTAAAATGCAAAGACCTACCTTCCCCCCCGTCACTGCTCCATGACTCCCCACCATCAAGTAAGAACTGCAAAGCCTTGAATTTACCCAGAAATGTACCTATTATTAGATCTTTTCAGGTGAAATTGTTTTGAAAGGGATGAGGAGAGGATCGAGGATGGTCTTTGGAAGAAAAGCTAAGGGATGAATTATGTAGAATAAATAATAATCATTACAGACTGAACCTTAAACATTGAAAAACCTTCATTAACAAAACAGTTTTCATGCCGAAATTTATAATAGTACAGAAAACAAACATACAACTTTAATATATGGAAGGTTATATAAATTACCTTTATGTCTGTCTTTTTATCAACATGGGAATATTTATTTTTATATCATTTTCAAAAGAAGGCTAAAAAATTATATATATATATTACAATGAAAAGTTATGACTACCTTATGCGTGGAAAATATTTTAGAAAAAAGTTTTAATAATAATAATTATGAAATAACCATAGAATTGGAAGAATTCATTAAGGGCACCTAGTCCAACCCTTCATTTTATATAAAGAAACTCAGACCCAAAGAATTAAAATGATTTGACTAGTTTTATTTCTAGTTAATGACAAAAATAGAGATTAGAATCCAGGCTTTTTCCTTATTGTATCTTGCCACTTCTATAAGTGGAAGCAGGTTGAGGGAGTTTTCTGGAGATGCTTCAATGCATACTCCAGTTGAGAAAATAGCCATTCAGGAAAAGGAGATTCGGTCTTTAGAACCAAGGCCACCCTAGAGACAGCACTGTCCCATAGAAATGTAATGCATACCACCTGTCCACCCATGTAATTTAAAATATTCTAGTAGCCAAACTTAAAAGTAAAAAGAAACAGGTGAAGTTAATTTGAATAGTAAATTTATTTAACCCAACATATACAAAATATGTTTTCAACATATAGTCAGTATAAAAAATTGAGATATTTTACATTCTTTTTTTCTATACTTAGTCTTCAAAATCTGGAGTGTAGTTTATACTTCCAGCACAATCAGTTCCTAGAGCCATATTCAAGTGCTCAATAGCCACACATGACTGGTGGCTACCACACTGGACAGCATAGCCCTGGAATATGAGTGCCTGGTCAATGTACTAAAGCCCTTTGTTAAGTGTGAAGCGTCATACAATGAGAGAGATTCTAAGTAATTTGGGTGTGATTTGAGAGGGACTATGAAAGTCTCCTCCCTCAAAATCCTCATTAACCTTCTCTGCATTGGGAGAGGGATTGGAGAAAAGCATAACTAGGCCCATTAGCCAGGTAGGGTGAGGCCTTTCACTGCATCATGACTCACAGTCCTGTCAATTCTCCTCATCAGGGCTGCTTCTCCAAAGAGAATTCAGACAATTCAGATTTGATGGGAGGGCCTCTTTGTGTCGGCTGGCCAGGGGCCCAGGTGCCACAGAAGCACGTACTCCTGATGGGAATTAGGAACACCGGATCTCATTTTAGGTTCAGAAAACAAAACTAAATTTTTTGGAAAATGGCTACCATAATTTTTTCCTATAGTTTTCCTTCTTAGAGGTCCTTAGTGTTTTGCTTTGTGGTTTTGAAAATGTAACCCTCTCTTGGATATTAAAGGGAACCAAAGATTTTTTACAGTCTTGAGCTAAAGTTTCATGGGTGGAATAGCTTATTTCCTGGAATCAGGCATGGCAGGGTTAATACTGAAGTGAAAGGTTCCCAATGGGGAAGACAAATTTGGAGCCAGGGGTCAACTCTGTCCAAAAGCTCATCTCTGTTAAAACCTTTCAGGTCTCGAACTAATATGATAGTGAGAAATTATTGGGTCAAAATCGAAGAAAGGCAAGAACCCAGAGAAGTGAGCCCAGAGCTCAATGCTGCTTTTGCCTGGAAGGCATTTGATGTTCTGGAAGGAATAACCACAAAACTGAGCAGCAGTTCTGGTAGTCTTGGGAAGCAAAGCGGCAAAAGACAAAGCCTGGGCTCACCCCAGATAAGGAGTCAATAAATACCCTCTGCCTTTAAGCTGGAATCCCAAAGAGCTTTGCCCTCAGGAAAATGGTGAGGTGGAAATAAATCAGTCCTCTCACTAACCTGCAGCCCAGCTTTGGATCACCTAAGTAATTCAGGACAATCTCAGTCTCTGAGCATGGATAAGGCAGTGTTGGACTGGTAGATTAAAACACCTGGAGAAAGTCAGCAAAAATTTTCTCTGGTGAAGATTAAAATCATTCTAGTCCTCAAATTCTTCCTAAGAATAATTTCTCAAATAGCAGAACAGACACAAATATAATCTAGGACCAGGAAACAAGATACCATCAGGGAAAACTGGTAGAAAGTACAGACCACAGAAACAGAACCACAGAAGATTTATATATTGGAATCAGACAAAGATTATAAAAATATGGATAATATGATTAAAGAAATAAAAATAAGATTGAAAAATCTGTAAGGAGTGCTAAATATAAAAAGCAACTTGGCGTATTTGAAAAGGAACCAAATAGAAATTCTAAAGCTAAAAAAATTACTAATAACATAAATTAAGAACACAGCGGATGTGTGTAATAGTAGATTTGATACAGGTACAGAGAAAATTTGTGAACTGGAAAATAGATCAGAAGAAATTTTCCAGATTGTAGGGA
>NW_006775074.1:1784707-1845872 GCF_000442215.2 Lipotes vexillifer
GAAAAGACAAAATATTGGAAAATATTTTAAGATGAAGGTTTACAACTTTAGTACTTATTAATAGAATTATTTGTTGTTATGAAAATAAAAATAGATACTATATATGAAAGTATCTAGTACATGCCCTTGCATTTAGTGGGTATTCAAGAAGTATTTGTTGAATTTGAAATTTGGTTATTTCACAAATCATCTTGGTCACTTTTTATAAGTTCCATTTCTTTGTCAAAGTGTTCAGGTTTCTCTTTTAATTTTTAAACATATTAATCATAGTCATTTTCTATTCTGTGTCTTATAATTCCAATCTCTGAAATTTTGGGATCTATTACTGCTATTTCTTATCATGTTATCTTATTTTCCTGTATGTTTTATGAGTTTTGACTATGAGATAATTTGGGGGGGGATTTATTTCTGGGACATCTTTGAGGCTAGAATTGAGGTTAAATTCTTCCAGAGGATTTGCATTTGCTTTTGAGAGTTGCCTTACGGCATAACCAACCCCAAATTATTTTATATTAAATTTTTGACAGGAGATTTTTAAGACAACACAGGTAATATGAATGAATGAAAAATAAGTGTAGGGACAACTTATGATACAAATTTCCAGAGAAAGAATTTTCCTTCACTTAGGGTCAAAGTTAAGATAGGTATGTGTTCTGCTGTTCCATTTTTGTGACAAAAAAATAAGTGTCTTTTATTTTAGAATAGTTTTAGATTTACAGAAGAATTATGAAGATAATACAGAGAGTTCCCATATACCCCACATCCAATAGCCCTTATTATTGACATCTTTTATTAGTATGGTCCATTTGTTACAATTAATAAACAAATGCTGATGTATTATTACTAACCACAGTTTGTACTTTACTCAAATTTCCTTAGTTTTTACCTAACATCCTTTTTTCTGTTGCAAGATCCCACCCAGGGTAACACATTACCTTTAGTTATCATGTCTTCGTAGGCATCTCTTGGCTTTGACAGCTTCTAAGAATTTCCTGTTTTTGATGATCTTGACAGTTTTGAGAAGTGCTGGTCAGGTATTTTGTAGAATGTCCTTCAATTGGAATTTGTCTTGTGTTTTTCTCATGATTAAACTGGGATTATGGATTTGGGGGAAAAAGATCACAGAAGTAAACTGCCATTTTCATCACATTGTATCAAGGGTACCTACTGTCAACATGGTTTATGATTGTGGGTGTTGATCTTGGTCACCTGACTGAGATAGTGTTTGTCAGGTTTCCCCACTGTAAAGTTACTCTCCCCTCCCTTTCCACTCTGTGCTCTTTGGATGGAAGTTATTATGTAGAGCCCACACTTAAGGAGTAAGGAGTTTTGCTCCATCACCTCCTTAAGGGTAGGGTATCTATATAAATTATTTGAAATTCCTCTGCATGGAAGTTTTGTCTCATCTCTATCATTTATTTATATCTGTATGGACTCATGGATATTTATTGTATACTTTGAATTATAATTCAAAGCTTTTTTATTTAGTTTGTTTCTCAAATTGTTCCAGCTTTGGCCATTGGGAATTCTTTCAGTTAACTTCTATGTCCCTTTGACATACTCTCATCATTGTGGGTTTTAGTTTAGTTTAGTTCTGGGTTTTTTTGAAGCACTTCATGACTTTCTGGCATTATAAGATGTTCCAGGCTCATCTATATCTATAAACGTCTATATCTACAAGTATCTATGAATGCTTCTGTACATAACCATTTGTTTCTTTATTAGGCTAAACATGAGTTCCCATTGTAATCTCCAACTAACCTATTATGTGGATCATTCTAACCTCCTCTCCTTGCTTATGTGTAAACCCCTACTCCAACAGGAAAAAACTGGCTCCCACCATCCACCATCTATTTACTTAATTACTCAACTGCATAAGTATACAGGTATCGCAGTATTGGAAGCGTTAACCTGTATCCTCTGAAAAACAACTTTATCAGTTAGAGTACAGTACTTATGTACAGTTAATTTTGCCTTTTTTACAGATTCTATTCACATCCAAAGTTACTTAGATCAGTACCATTTCCCCTTACCTCTTTCATACATTTATAATATAGTTAGAATGTCACATTTTGCATTCCATCCTGGGATCCTTCAACCCCCTAAATCACTTTTTAAAAATTTGTATGCATTAAAGTTTACTCTTTGTCTGTCATTTACTTTTATAGTGAGAGTAGACTTTGGGGATCCCAGTTTTTTGCAGGGGTCTTCTATTGGAATCCTCACCTGGGCTGGTCCTGGGCTTTATATCTATTGCCCTTCTGCCCATAGTCATCACAGTGTAAGAAGAAACACTCAGGGCAAAGCTGCTGTTAGCATTCACTCCCTTGTTAGAGGTCTTGCTTCTACTTGGGTTTATAAATCTATCGGTTCCGTTCTTTCTTTCCAACTCAGCAATATATTTATATTTTATTTGTTTTGATAAGGAGGGTTGTTCAGTATACCTAATCAAACATGCTGCCAGAAATGGAAGTCTTTTCTACATTATTTAAATTTTTTTCATATCATATTATATATAAATGTTCTTTAAGTTTCCTCAGCTCTTTATTTTTAGAAACAGCAACAGTAAAAATTATGAATGAGTTAAATAAATAATGCTTCAAGATCAGCCCCCATCTGCTATAGATAGTGTTGTTAGTGAGAGATTAAAGAACAGACTATAGCAATGTGTGGAGTAAGAGAATATGGCTTTAAAATATATTTAGAACACAGATTTTATATTAGGAAATCTAATTATCATTATTTTATTGTTATTTAATTTTACTGAAATGACTTCTATGAATTGAGAATTACTTTCTGTGTATCTCTGAGTGTCATGTTTCCTAGTTATCCTATAAACAGTGGTTAATGTGCAGGTGGCTGAGTAAAACTGAGTTAGAGATACATGAAGAAACAAATTTCAATGGATAAACATTCTGTCATCACCACAAGAGACTGCAGCTCCTGTTTTAGAGAGATACCAGTGTTTTAACCATTTTAGTGTCATCCTTCAATGAGCATGTGAAACAACATGAAGGTTGAAGAAAAGTGACTCCTAGTCCCCTTGTTTCTTAGGTTTGTGTTGCAAGACAACTCATCATGTTGCCACCATTATGCCTCTTTTCGTTCCTGGTATAAAGCATGTTAGCACTGTCCCTGTTGCTACCTAATATGAGTTGTTATGCCTATAATAAAACATTATTCCAGGAGGCATCTGAGTTCAGTGTTGAGGGAACATGAGTTTGCCACATTCAATAGGAAAAAAGAAAACCAGAACATTTTTCTCTTTTCCTTTTCCTGGACAAAAATGATGAAACCTCTTAGATATGTCTCAGAAAAGGAAGCAGAGAAATATGTACCATGAAATCTAGTTCCCAGTGCCCTTACATATAGAGCCGCTTACTCCCCACCTGCTTGCATTCTATAGTGCTTGATTCTACAGGAAACTTGTTAGAAAACAACTTTTGACAATTTAGGGATTGATCATCTCTAAAAAATAAATTTACATCATTCTGATGGAACATTGTGGAGCGTCACCTGAAAAGTATACTTGCCTTCAGTTTATGGTAACCTCAACATCCAGAAACCAAAATTATCTCTGAAAGTTTGTAAATTGCTTTGTAAAGAAGGCATCAATCTCATTATCATGGGGTTGTGCTGAAATTCATTATGCAGTCCTATATCTGAACTGACTGGGAGAATTTTCTCAGCTTGACATAGATCCTTAGATGGTAGAGACTGATGATCATTGTGAGAAGAAACCACATTTTCTTTTTTTTTCTCTTTTCATTGTTAAATGTTTCAATTGCATTTCTCACTTTAACTGGGTCTAAGTCACTTACCTGTCGATGGCTGAATTAGGTTTGTTAACAATGAAGGAAAGGAAATTCATTCTTCTGAAAAAATAATCAATAGCAGTAGGCAGTGCCCTCCAAGCAGGAAAAAATATATAATTTCAATGTTCATCATTTAAAATTGTGGAATTCTTATCTTGAACCCTTCTTTTCCTTTGAATATACAATATTAAAATACAACTATACAAGTGATTCATTTCTGAGAAATTCAGCTGAGCATTACAGAAAGAAGATGGGCTTTGAATTCAGACAGACGAGAGTTTGAATCCCAACTCCGTTATTTAACAGCTATATGGCTGGCTAATTTATTTACTTTCACTGAATATTAGTTTCCTCCTTTCCATAGTGGGAAATAACAGTAGTTACAGGGCTGTAGTAAATATTAAATTAGGTCAGTGATGTATTTAATGTGCTGTGCTTGTCACTCAGTAGGTACCTAAGAATAGTTGGAATTAGTATCACTACATGGTTGTTTCTATTGTAGTGTTATTATTTGTTATATAACTATTCTGCTGTGTTTTATATATTCAGAGAGAAAAACTTTTAGAAGCAAATTAGCTTGGACAAGTTAAAACAAAGAGCTTATTCAGAGAACACCTGAATGATAATTAAATATTGATAAAGGGAAAGGGAAAGGTAATTAAATTAATTGATTGCTAAGGCATTTTTCCCAGTTAAAAGTCAATCCCATGGGGTTAAATACTTTCTGTGTGTCGAAATTTCATTTACTATTCCATTATTCATCCATTCAAAAACAGCACATTTATGTAATGTGAACTACATGCTAGGCATTGTGGGAGAGGAAAGATCAAGGGGTAGGAGCATGCAAAGAGAAATTCATATGATAAGCAAGGTGCTTTTTTCAAACCATAAATATACAAAAAAATGCTCATCCTCACCAATAAAGAATACCAATTAATAAAAATATCAAATAGGATTGAGAAAAATTAGAAAGACTAATAACATTTAAAATTGGCAAAGAGAGGGCTTCCCTGGTGGCGCAGTGGCGGAGAGTCCGCCTGCCGGTGCAGGGGACACGGGTTCGTGTCCCGGTCTGGGAGGATCCCACATGCCGCGGAACGGCTGGGCCCGTGAGCCATGGCCGCTGAGCCTGTGCGTCCGGAGCCTGTGCTCCGCAACGGGAGAGGCCACAGCAGTGAGAGGCCCGCATACCGGAAAAAATAATAATAATAATAAAATAAAATAAAATAAAATTGGCAAAGAGAGAGAGACATTCTCATCTACTGTTTGGGAGAGTATAAATTGTTACAATTATTCTGGGGAGGCAATTTAACAATATCTACCTAAATTTAAAATGTGCAAGCCTAAAATTCCAATTTTAAGAATTTTTCCAATAGAAATAATTTCTTGAGGACATAAAGATATACATACAAAGAGGTTTTGTTGCAGCATTGTTTATAATAGCAAAAAAGGAAGGGGGAGAGCAACAGAATAGTGTACATCTGTATTAGCTATGTATTGCTGTGTAACAAATTACCCCCAAAATTATCAGTTGAAAACAACAAATATCTATTACCTTATTTCTTTAAGGGTCATTAATTTGGTTTTGGCTTAGCTGGGTGCTTCTGGCTCAGAGTCTCTCATGAGATTACAGTCAGGATGTTGACCAGGACTGGAGCCTTTGAAGACTTGACTGGGACTGAAGGATCTGCTTCCAAGATGGCCCACTCTGTCTGTTGGCAGAGGACGTCAGTCCCTCTCTACATGGACTGTGTGAACCTTTCCATGGAGGTTCTTGAGCATCCTCATGACATGGCAGCTGGCTTCTCTCAGGAAAAATGATCTAAAAGACAGCAAGAAGGAAGCTGCAATGCCTTTTGTGAACTAGTCTTGGAGATCACACATTATCATTTCTATAATATTCTATTCATTAGCACCAAGTCACCAAATCCAGTCTAAGCTCAAGGGAAAGTGAATTAGGCTCCATTTTTGGAGGAGAGGGTGTTGAATGATTTATGGATGTATTTTAAAACTCTTTAACTTGTCCTCTGGCCATAGGTTAAAATTATTCTCACATAGAAAATATACTCATCCCCTTCCAACACCCTCCAACCAACCCCGTTTCAACAATTTATTGCATCAGTTTAAAGTCCAGAAACATGTCAACTTAATCAGATCCATGTGGGGCTTTGGCTTGTCAGGTGTCATTCCTTAAGTGCAACTCCTTGAGTATGGTTCCTTAGATCTCAAGCCCTGTGAACTAAAGAGACAAGTTATCCATATATATATATATATATATATATATATATACATCCATATACACACACATAAATACATACATGAGGGGATAACTCATCCTATATATATACATATATATATATGTATGTATATATATGTATATGTATATATGGGACAGGCACAGGATAACCACTCTGGACATTCTTGTTCAAAAAGAGAAAAAATGGGATGTCCAAAGCAGTCACTGTTCCATAGCAATTCTGAAATCCACTCAGCTGCATGTTAGAAGTTCTTGATTCAAACTCATTCCTACTCCTGATCAGGAATGATTGTTCATGGCTCTTGGCTTCAAGAACCTCTGAAGGTCACCTGGTACATCAGGTACATTTTCTACTTTCCTGATTCATTCCTTGAAAGTTAGCTTATTTTGGAGCTGTGTAGTTCTTTCAGTAAAATTTTGGAGTTCCAAATGCCTGTTTTCATTGTGTACTATCTCCTTCAGTCTAAGCTGGTGTTATTTCTGTAATTATAATTATTTTTAGAAACTCTGTGGGCCTCCCATGAATCTTATCAGGGTTCACTTCACTAGACAAAAGCCACACCCACAAATCTCTTCAAGGTAAATTCTCTACCTTGAGCTTCTGCTGAACTATGGAAGGACAGTATCCTTTAGCTTCTTCAAAGCTCTGTTGTTTGAACAGTTCTCTGAGGCACCATCTTAGATCTTCCTGAGGTCATAAGCAAAGTATTTTAAAGCTATACTCTTAGCCTCATCTCTAAACTAGGCTTTCTTGGCAGTGGCCTGGAATTGATCTTTGCTGCAAACCCATTTCTTCATTTTAGTTTTGTTTGCCATCTGGAAAGACAGAATTTTTAAAAACCATCCAGTTCTGGCTTCTTTGTGTTTAACAATCCTTCCTTTGGTTTCTCTCTTTCCTCTCATATTTCATTACAATCAGTAAGAAGAAACCAGGTGGCACCTTCAGCATTTTACCTGGAAATGTCCTTAGCTAGATCACCTGGCACATCAGGTACATTCTCTACTTTCCACATTACCACAGGGGACAGTCTTACTAAACTTTCTGCCACTATGTAACAAGGATCCCCTTTTCTCCAGTTTCCCTAAAGCTGTTCCTCACTTTCCTATAAGCTCTCACCAGAGCCTCCCTATGGCAACCAGGCCTCTATTAACACTTTCTGACACTCTCCTCAAAGCCTTTACAGCCTTTGCCCACTACCCAGTTCCAAAGCCACTTCCACATTTTTAGGTACTTATTAGGATAGCACCCAACTTCCAGGTATCAAAATCAGTATCATTACCTACTGCTGTGTAACAAATTACTCCAAAACATAGCAGCTTATAACAACCATTTATTATATCACAATTGCTGTGGGTCAAGAATCAGGAAGCAACTTAACTGGGTGGCTTTGGCTCAGGGTCTCTCATGAGATTATAGTCAAGATGTCAGTGGGGCTGTTTTCACTTTTTAAAATTGAAGTATAGTTAATTTACAAAGTTGTGTTAGTTTCAAGTGTACAGCAAAGTGACTCAGTTATATATACATATATATATATATATGTATATATATACAATCTTTCTCAGATTATTTTCCATTATAGCGCCATTATAGGTATTACAAGATATTGAGTACCGTTCCCTGTGCTATACAGTAGGTCCTTGCTGTTTATCTATTTTTATATACAGTAGTGTATATATGTTAATCCCAAACTCCTAATTTATCTCCTCCTCTCCCTCCCGTGGCATTCTTTTAAAGGCTTCAGTGGGGCTGGGTGATCCACTGCCAAAGATGGTTCACGTGAATGTGTACTGTCAGAGGGCCACTGTTCCTCACTGGCTGTTGGCATGGGACCTTAGTTCCTGGCCATACAGGTCTTTCTTCAGGGCTTCTTGAGTGTCCTCATGACAAAGAACTGGCTTCTCTCAGAATGAGTGATCTGAGAGAGAAAGAGAAAAGGGGAAGCTGCTATGCCTTTTATGATCTAGTCTCAGAAGTCACATAATGTCACTTCCAACACATTCTATTCATTAGAAGCAAGTCACTAAGTTCAGTCCACACTCAGGGGAGGGGAATTAGGCTCCACCTTTTGGAAAGGAGTATCAAGAATTAATGGACTTCTTTTACTTTGTGAATGTATTTTAAAACCATATCGATACCCATTAAAAATAATGAGGTATGTTAAAAAATACTAACTTAGAAAAGCATTGTTGATATATCATTAATTAAAAAAAACAGAGCAAGCAATGATATATATAGCATGATTTTTTATTTTGGGAGAAACCGACCAAATCTTACATATGCAGGTGTAAGCATAAAAGTTTCTAGAAGCTTACAGATGAAAATGTTGATAGTGCTTACAGAGGTATGGTAGGTGGTTGGAAATGAACCTAGTGGACTGCAGAGGAGTGAGTTTTACACATTACATTGAAAAAGAGGAATAATTACAAGTAATTTTTTACTCCTTCTTTGTGTCTTTCTGTGATTCCAAACTTGCTAAAATAAACAAGTATTACTTATATAATTAGAAGGTAGCAAGTGTGCATAACAGGGAGAGATTTAACTTTTAGCTGTAAACATTGGATTGAGATTGGAAGAGAATGGAGATGAGACCTTACCCAAATCTCAACATAATGATCAAAAGCCCAACAGGAACACCAGTTTGTTAGTACTGAAGATCCGATTTGTTGAAAGTGGATAAAATCAGCCCTGTAAATTGTGAAAAACATAATTTCAATTCTATCTGTTGGACGACAGGGTGTTGACAAGATTTCAAGAAAGAATATATAACAAAGGATTTCTGATTAATACAGAAGATTGAAACATGCCTTCCCTACTCCCCTCTCCTGAAATCCCACTACAATGTCAACAGAAGATGAGACAGACAGACACACACACACACACACACACACACACACACACACACACAAATAGAAGAGGGGAGAGGGAGGTAGATATTGATAGAGAAAGAGAGAGGGAGAGAGAGAGATTGCAAGAGAGAGAGAGAGAATGAGAGAGAGAAGGAGGAGAGAGAAAGGGAAGGGAACAGGAAGAGAAAGAACAGGAAGGAAGACAGTGGTATAATTTTGGCAGCTGGAAAGCTGATGGATTAGTGGTGACTCACTCCTTAGACCAGGGGAAGCTGAAATCTAAGCCTACAAGAGCTGAAGCTAAGAAGTATGTCAACTCATGCCAGGGATTTCCAAACAAGAAAGCTCAGGAATTGAATCCACCAAGTACTTCAAAATATTGGGGAACAGGTAGGGAAGAAAACAGAGTGTTGATTGAACATCTACATAGGGTGTACCCAGATCCTTCCCTCTATAACATTCCCCAGCTGGATAACTACCTCTTCTTGAATCTGGCAGAAAACTAGAGGTTTACTCTCTGGAGATGTCAAACCAGAGGTCTCTGGACTTAGGGCATTCAGCAGAGAGGAGGACGGAGTACCATACCAAAAACAGGGGAACTGAATGAAAGCCTCTATTCTAAACAACCTCTTCCATGGCTCAGCTCTTAGAATGCTGGCAGTCATATCTAAAGGCAGGAGATTAGAGGATTCCTCTCTGAGGTAAGTGATCAGCCAAAGAGGAAAGTGAGAAAAACAAAATAAACTACTTGCACTTGGGAGACCCCTAATGAAATAGCTGTGTTCTACTCAATTATCCTTCAGTGAAGCCAAGTCTTTAATAAGCCCTATTCTCTCTTCTCACAATTTTAAGTCCTCTTTCTTAAATATGAGCAAAATAAGAATAACAAGAGATTTGGGGAAACTTTTAACATCAGAGAGACCAAAACAAATAGAAAAAGGTAGCACAGATGAAACAATATAGGAAGCAGAAAAAACAAAGACAAAAAACTATAATCACCTTCAGGGATGATTACATCCCTGCGTTACATCCATGACACATGCACACAAAAGTTATAAAAAGAACATTTAGAAAACCAAATAGACCTTAGAAATTTTAAAATATGATACAAGAAATTACAATTCTGAAATAAAGTTTAGAATGCATTAATGATAGGTATATAGAAAGTTCTCAAATGAAAAAAAGTTAACTATTAATTCTGGGGAAAACATAACATTATATAAGAAAAGAATATAATACAGTACTTGGCTAAGATAAAAATGATGTTCACATGGACAAAATAATGCAAACTCAAATACTGATCTATTTAAAAATATGATATAGATAAATGTGTGGGTAGATGAAGAAGGAGTCTGTGTGGTGTCCAGGGGTGTCATGATGTATCTTCAACAGTGGGGAGAGCCTAGAAAATCTCTAAAATACAAAATTAATAAATAGTAGAATAAACTTGCTCATTAGAAAGCTGTGGTAGGTATTTGTCGTTTCTTTTCAGGCTGTCTAACTCCTTTTGAACAACATACTGTTATATTTGGGGAATTTACTGCCATATGAATCCTGTATCCCCAAAATAAACTCCTAAATTCTGTTCCAGTGTCCTTTTCAGCTAGCACAGACACATGTGACCTGGGCTCTGCCAGCACACTCACTCCCATGAGATTCTGATCTGGAATTGAGCAACTTGAGGAAGGTGATCCCATATGGAAAGCATTTGGCTGGTGAGGGCTGTAGCAGAACGATTCAGCTTTGGAGGGCGGCCACAAGGTTGAGTTCCAGAGCAGAATTGACATCCATGGGGCACGTGGTGGTAGAATGTGTCTTTTTTCAGGGGAGTCTGCTGTATGGTTTAATCACTGTTCTTGGAAGCTTAGCATTCCCATGAGCTACCCCACGTCTAGAGTCAGTCTGTCGTTTCCAAGTACCTAACAACCCTCAGAACTACAGAGGCAAATACGAAAAGAATAGCTAAAGAACTTGAAATGGTTACCTCTGGGAAAATCAAGGGTGGGAAGAGGTTGATCAGGAAACTACTGTTTTTTGTCTTTCTCTTGGGCTTTCTAACCATGACTATTTGACTTTCTAGCTATGTACATATATAAGTTTGATAAAAATTAAAACTGAAACAAAAGAAAACAAAGAGACAATAAGAACTATATTTTGGAGAGTATAAATGCACCACAGAGTGCTACATCTCCTTTTTTTGTCTGTGGGAGACATCACTAACCGATAAAGCTCTCATTCCCTACAGAGGCTGGAATCTCACTCACAGTCGTTCCCAACACTTATTTTTAGGTATATTGGAGTTCGGTCTTCAGTTGAGAACTCCTTGCCATTCTTGGCCTAAGAGGAGATGCTCAGTCTTGTGTAGGCCTGGCCTTGCATTTCTGAACTTAAGTGAAAGCAAGCCCAGAATATGTTTCACGGTATACGGAATTAGAACATATCCTAATTCTGAGAAATACCTTTATTAAAGGATGTACGTCAGCACTATAGAACTCTGTTATTCCAGTGAAATTGCTACAGTTGAAAGAAGTCATTTAGGTTTCTGAACATTAAGATGAAGATATACTTTGAAGCTTTACAGCACTATGATTAATAGAATTTTATTACCTCAGAGTTTTCAAAGTAGCTTAATCTCTTCACTAGCAGTATCAGCCTAGCATTCTATAAGAAAATCATGTTCCTTCAAGTCAACATATAATTAATTCACATCTGGAGATGAGGCTACTGTGACAACATGACAATTTATTGTGGTTTGAACACCTTTGGAAAAGGAATTATTAAAAGGAAGAGAACAGAAATGCTTTGGGATAGAAAAATAGAATACCAGAATTATCTGGACAATTTTTAACAGTCATTTGCAAGGACTTATTGGCACTCTTTTATCTTGGTGTTCTTTCTTTCTTTTTTCATTTCTATGACACAGTGGTAGGATTATTTGTTCTATAATGAAAATGAGTTTCTGTACAAGATTCAAGAAGCATACTTAAATCCATCAAACACAGCATCTGTTAAAATCTCCTGGCATTAAAGAAAATGTTTAACTGGATTTATTTCCAATCTTTTTATGAAATGTAGAACAATTGAGAACTAATTAGAGATCTAATAACCCTCTCTACTATTTCTACAGGTTGGACCATTGCTTTATGTAGAGAGAGGTATATCAAAAAATCACTTTCTAAACAGCTTTAGGGTAGACATGAAATTGAATAGAAGGAATACATTTTTCTCTGAATCTACTGTCTTCATTGTAAAGGTACAGAAAGAAGTTAGCTATGAGATGAAAGCCTTATGTGAAATGTGTAGAACAGGAGCTAGTGGGTTCCCTCAGTTTCCTGACACAGCCATGGCATCTGTGCTATTCCTCAAGCACTCTTTGCACTGTCTTTGATTCTTCCTGCTCTCTCACTTTTTGTTTCTGCACTGTCTTTGATTCTTCCTGCTCTCTCACTTTTTGTTTCTCAAATTGAAGTATAGTTGATGTAAAGTATTATATTAGATTCAAGTGTTCAATATAGTGATTTGACAATCAAATACATGACAAAATGATCAACACAATAATTCTAGTAATCATTTGTTACATACAAAATTATTACAGTATTATTGACTATGTTCCTTATGTTGTCTATTACATCTTGTGACTCATTTATTTTATAACTGGAAGTTTGTACCTCTTAATCCTGTTCACCTATTTTGCCAAACTCTCCCTCCTCCTCCCCGGCAATCGCCTGTTTGTTCTTTGTATCAATGAATCCATTTCTGTTTTGTTTGCTCATTTGTTTTGTTTAGATTCCACATATAAGTGAAATTATACAATATTTGTCCTTATCCGACTCATTTCACTTAGCATAATACCTCTAGGTGCATCCATGCTGTCACAAATGGCAAAATTTTATTCTTTTTTATGGCTAATATTCCAGTGTGTGTGTGTGTGTGTGTGTGTGTGTGTGTGTGTGTGTTACATCTTCTTTGTCCACTCATCTATCCATGAACATTTAGTTTGCTTCCATATCTTGGCTTTTGTAAATAATGCTGCAGTGAATATAAGGGTGCATATATCTTTTCAAATTAGTGTTTTGTTTTCTTAAGGTAAATACCCAGAAGTGGAATTGCTGGATCATATGGTAGTTCTGTTTTTAATGTTTTGCAGAACCTCCACAGTGTTTTCCATAGTGGCTGCACCAATTCACATTCTCACCAGCAGTGCACAAGGGTTCCCTTTCTCCGCATACTTGCCAACACTTGTTATTTATCGTGTACTTGATAATTGCCATCTTAACAGGTGTGAGGTGGTATCTCACTGTGGTTTTGAATTGCATTTCCCTGATGATTCGTGATGTTGAGCATCTTTTCATGTACCTGTTGGCCATCTGTATGTCTTCTTTGGAAAAATGTCTATTCAGAACATCCACCCATTTTTTAAGTGGATTGCTGTTTTTTCTTTTAAAAAAAATATTGAGTTGTATGAGTTATTCATATATTTTAGATATTAACCTCTTATCAGACATATTTTCAAATATTTTTCCCATTTGGTAGGCTGCCTTTGCATTTAGTTGATATTTTTCTTCTCGGTGTAAAAGCTTTTTTAGTTTGATATAGTCCCATTTGTTTATTTTTCCTTTTGTTTCGGTTGCCTGGCTCCAATGCCAGCCAAGGGCACCTGCCAGGCCTGGTGAAGTGTGGGGGCCGCTTTGGAAGAGCACCGTGCTGTTGGGTTCATGGGTGAACCCAGAGTTAATTGGTTGCATGGGGAGAGTCAGTAATGGCACCTGCCAGCACTGGGCCAGCTAGGTAGAGGGTGAGCTAGAAAGAAAAAAACCCAACCAACCAAACAACAAAACTGGCATCCACCAGCTCCTTTATAAGAAAAAGTTCCATCAGATCCCTGCCCCTCAGGCACATACCCTAAAATTAGTCAATGAATCTCCAGGTGCCTTTCATACTGTTGCTTCTGTGCTGGGCCTTGGAGTTTTTGTGCGTGCCCCTTAAGTGTGGATTCTCAGTTTCCTACAGCCCTCTGGCCCACTTGGATATAAGTCCCACTTGTTTTCAAAGCCAGATGTCATGGGGGCTCATCTTCCCTGTGTGGGTGCCCTGGGCTGGGGAGCCCAGTGTGGGATTCGGAGCCCTTGCTCCTCAGGGGGAACCTCTGAGGCTGTGATTTCCCTTCTGCCTGTGGGATGTGGATCCCAGCCAGACTGTGTCTCCACCCCTCCTATTCATCTCAATGTGGCTTTTATCCTTTACCTTTTTACTTATTTATTTTTTGGCTGCCACGTGGCATGAGGTATCTTAGTTCCCCTACTGGGGATGGAACCTGTGCCCCCTGCAGTGGAAGTGTGGAGTCTTAACCACTGGACCTCCAGCGAAGTCCCTACCCTCTATCTTTAGTTGTAGCCCTCTTTTTTGCTAGTCTTCAGGCTGTTCTCAGAGATAGTTTCCCTATATGTAGTTGTAAATTTGGTGTGTCCATGGGAGGAGGTGAGCTCAGGATCTTCCTACTCTGCCATCTTGAACCACCTCCACACCTTTACCCTGACATTTTTCAGTCACACTTTCCTATTCCTTGGAATTTGATTGTGTCTGTCTCGTCTTTATTTTAATCACATGGCTAATGTGCAAGGGCACATGTTTATAGCTTGAATTTTCTGGCCCACAAAGTCTCAGAGGAGGTTGCCTCTCAGGTCCTGGAGAGGAAGACCCAGCAGGGCATGGTAAATAAGATATAGAGCAATGTGGGTAATGACACAGTGTTAGACAAAGCATCAGAAAAACTAGGCTCCCAAATTCTGCCAAAGCAGTGGAGCGACTTTGGGTAAGCCACTTAACCTCTGAATCTCATTTCTCTCATCTGTGAAATGAGATGATTGGGTTTAATCATCTCTAAGATCCTTCCCTGCACCCAAATCCCTTAATATTGATGTGGCATGTCTTAATCTTTTAGAATTCCTATGGATGAGTGTTAAACATAGAAAGTATGTAGGAAGGGTAGCCTGTATTCTCTTAGGGAAACCAAAAAACATGACCAGTGTTAAAGCAGTGCCAAGATAGAGTTCACATAGGAATCCATTTGAGTAGTTTAAGGTTGCTATGATTATGTCTAGTGAGAAAAAGGTATTAAGAAGCTGAGTATAAAATATCTTAATAGGAACTATCTATGTAAAGAACAAAGCTTCAAGAAAAATGAAAAGTAAACTCCCTAAAGGCATAAAGTGACTCACATATGTTTTTAGTTGTTTGTTTTTGAACAATGTATAAAAAGGAATAGTATACTTTTTTGGTAAGGAGACTTAACTTGGTTGGGTAGGATATGGGGGGTGGGGGCAATTCAGATCACAGCCTTAGCCCTATCTCACAAATTTGGGCAAATTAATTATTTTTCTTTATTTCTGGTTCATCATCCGTTAAACTTTGAAGGTTTACTGTTTACTTTTTGTACTAGTACTGTATAAAGGAAGGTAATTCAGCAGTGTGCTAGAGGACAAAGACTGTAGAGTCAGACAGAACTGGAATTGAATCCCAGCCCCATGACTTACCTCTCATGTATCCTTGGGAAAATGAAGTAATCTCTCTGAGCTCAGTTTTCTCATCTGTGAGGAGAGAACAGAAATCTTCCATTTTTGCCTGCCAGGCATTTTTCTACCTTCCTATAGGGACACTCACTCCACGTGCTTAGTTCAGTAGGGGTTGAGCTCTGTTCTATTTGCATGGTTGGATATGACCTGGGCCTGGTCAACCACATTGCCCACCTCCCTAATCAATCTCAACTTCAGGGAGAGGCAGAACACCCAAGGGAGCCAATCAGACAATTCTCTGGGATTTTACTCCCAGAACTGTAGAGAAGATGCTTCCCTTTTGTTTGGGTTACTAAGGGGGTAGAATATAAGTTTGAGTCTATTGACGCCCACCATGATTGCTATAGGAAGAGAGATTTTGGTGAGATAGAGATGGGGATAAGGATAGGGATATAGATGGAGCTCGAGACAGAGGAGAGGACAGAGATAGAGCTGGGGAGAGGAGTAGAGTTAGGGATAAGAATAGGAATACAGTTAGAGATAGGCATAGAGATAGAGTTGGAAGTAGGGATAGGGGTGAGGGTGGAGCTAGAGATAGGGAAGGGGATGAGGGTGGGGCTAGAGGTAGGGACAGAGATGAAGGTGGGGCTAGAGGTAGGGATGGGGAGGAGGGTAGGGTTAGAGGTAGGGATAGGGATAGTACCTTAATAGCACTGTTTGAGCCCTGGATCCAGCTGAACCACTACCCCCAGATCCTTTGGCTAATTGAGCCAGTAAATTGGTTTTGCTTAAACTAGTTTGACTTGTGTTCCTATCATTTACAACTAAAAGAGTCTGAACATAATACTTATCTCATGGAGTTATGGCAAAAATTAAATAGAACAAAGCTTTGAAAGCACATACCACAGGGCTTGGCAGGGACAAGTTGCCACAGTAAGATGCTAAACAGACGGTGGCCATTATGATAAGTAATTAAAGCTAACGTGTACTTATTTATACTTTTATGCCATTTTTTACCCTAAGAAGGTTCAAGACAAAGAAGGTAAAATATAAAAATTTAAAACAGTATAGTATAAAATGTTGATATGGTTTTTTAAAAAAAATAAATGAGGCTTTGTCACCTAGACAACTAAGGAGTTGGAGCTAGGTTATTTAAAGTGAGGGGAGTGCTTCCTAGTGGAATGAGTCCCTAGTTGACCCATTCATTCATTCTTTTTTATTTTTATTCAGTTTATATACATCGGGTGATTTTATGTGCTTGTTACAAGATGTACAAGGAAGAAATAACTGATTCCTTGCTTTTGAGAAGCTTATAGTTTAACATGAAGGATTGTGATACAATTATTTGACCTGGTGCAGTGCGTATAAGAGAAAGGACACAAGGGTTTGCTTTGTCTTGGGGAACATGAAGGTTTCAAAGAGGGGGGTGAGCATTTGAGCTGAGACTTGATATTTCCATGTTGTTGAGCACAGGGAGGATGTCCTAGACAGAAAAAACCCAAACCTGTAGTGAGAGGAAGTGTGGCCGTATTGCTGAAGCCTGGACCTGGGGTTAGGAGGAACGGCAGACGTGAGGCTGGGCAGGGAGGCTGTCATCAGATCTTGGCAGGCCTCATGTGACCAGTCAAGGATGTTAGACAGGCAGGACTGGCTCCTGGGAGCACAACGGATAACGTGGATGGCCGACTTCAGAGCAGGAGAGAGGCAGCATCAAGGGCAGGTGTGGAAGAAATGGCCAGGACACATGAATCTGTTAGGATTCCGTTGGCCTGCGCACACAACTGCGGACAAACAATGCCTTGAACTACAGGTTTATTTCTCTCTTTCACAAAATAATCCGAAGATAGGCAGCCAAGGACTGGTGAGTTTCCCCAGGTGTCAGAGCACAAGGCTCCTTCCAGCCCTCTGTGTGGACCTCACTCAATATTTTCACATGATGCCGCGGGAGCCTGAGTCATCAAGTTATGTTCCAGGCAGCAGGTTGATGGAAGGGGTCCAAGAAGGGTAGAGTATGCACTCCACACAATTCCATTTATATCTTGTTGTCTAAAATGAGATCATTTGTCCACAACCAGCTGCAAGGAAGACAGGAAATTGTACATTTGAGTGGGCAGCAATGTACCCAGCGAAAACCCAGCATGATACTCCCAGCATGATAGAGGATAAAAGGGATTTTAGGAAGCAGTTAACAGGCCTGACACCGTACCAGAGGGGTGAAGCAGCATGACACGGATGAGGCTGAATGCAAAGCTCTCCGTCACTGCTAAAGGGAAGAAGCAAGAACAAGTTGACGGAGGAGGAGCTTCAAGATGGCGGAAGAGAAAGACGCAGAGATCACCTTCCTCCCCACAGATACATCAGAAATACATCTATATGTGGAACAACTCCTACAGAACACATACTGAACACGGGCAGAAGACCTCGGATCTCCCAAAAGGCAAGAAACTCCCCATGTACCTGGGTAGGGCAAAAGGAAAAAGAATAAACAGAAACAAAAGAATAGGGACGGAACCTGCGCCAGTGGGAGGGAGCCGTGAGGGAGGAAAGGTTTCCACACACTAGGAAGCCCCTTCGCGGGCGGAGACTGTGGGTGGCTGAGGGGGGAAGCTTCGGAGATGCGGAAGAGAGCAGAGCAACAGGGGTGCGGAGGGGAAAGCGGAAAGATTCCAGAACAGAGGATCAGGGCTGACCGGCACTCACCAGCCCGAGAGGCTTGTCTGCTGACCCGCCGGGATGGACGGGAGCTGGGAGCTGAGGCTCGGGCTTCGGTCCGATCCCAGGGAGAGGACTGGGGTTGGCGGCGTGAACACAGCCTGAAAGGGTTAGTGCATCACGGCTAGCCGGGAAGGAGTCCTGGAAAAAGTCTGGAGCTGCTGAAGCTCCAGAAACAAAGAGCTGCCTCTTTGTTTCCTGGTACGCAAGGAGAGTGGATTCAGAGTGCCGCTTAAAGGAGCTCCAGAGACGGACGCGAGCCGCGGCTATGAGAGCCGGACCCCAGAGACGGGCATGAGACGCTAAGGTGGCTGCTGCCGCCACCAATAAGCCTGTGTGCAAGCACAGGTCACAATCCACACTTCCCCTCCTGGGAGCCTGTGCAGCCCACCACTGCCAGGGTCCCGAGATCCAGGGACAACTCCCCCAGGAGAACGCACGGCGCGCCTCAGGCTGGTGCAACGTCACGCTGGCCTCTGCCGCCGGAGGCTCGCCCCGCCCTCCTTGCCGCTCCTCCCCCAGGCCTGAGTGATCCAGAGCCCCCGAATCAGCTGCTCCTTTAACCCCGTCCTGTCTGAGCGAAAAACAGACGCCCTCAGGCGACCTACACGCAGAGGCGGGGCCAAATCCAAAGCTGAACCCAGGAGCTGTTAAAACAAAGAAGAGAAAGGGAAATCTCTCCCAGCAGCCTCAGGAGCAGCAGATTAAATCTCCAAAATCAACTTGATGTACCTTGCATCTGTGGAATACCTGAATAGACAACAAATCATCCAAAATTGAGGAGATGGACTTTGGGAGCAACAATATATATATTTTTCCCCCTTTTTCTCTTTTTGTGACTGTGTATGTATATGATTCTGTATGTGATTTTGTCTGTATAGCTTTGCTTTTACCATTTGTCCTAGGGTCTGTCTGTCCCTTTTTTTTTTATTTATTACTTAAAAAATTTTTTTTCTTAAAAATTATTTTTTCTTTTTTCTTTTATTTTATCTTCCTTCTTTCTTTCATTCTTTTTTTTCTCCCTTTTATTCTGATCTGTGTGGAGGACAGGCTTTTGGTGCTCCAGCAAGGTGTCAGGGCTGTGCCACTGAGGTGAGAGAGCCAGGTTCAGGACACTGGTCCATAAGAGACCTCCCAGCTCCACGTAATATCAAATGGTGAAAATCTCCCAGAGATGTCCATCTCAGTGCCAAGACCCAGCTCCACTCAATGACCAGCAAGCTACAGTGAAGGGCGCCCTATGCCAAACAACTAGCAAGACAGAAACACAGCCCCATCCATTAGCAGAGAGGCTGCCTAAAATCATAATAAGGCCACAGAGACCCCAAAACACACCACCAGACGTGGACCTGCCCATCAGAAAGACAAGATCCAGCCTCATCCACCAGAACAAAGGCACTAGTCCCCTGCACCAGGAAGCATACACAACCCACTGAACCAACCTTAGCCACTGGGGACAGACACCAAAAACAGCGGAAACTATGAACCTGCAGCCTGCAAAAAGGAGACACTAAACACAGTAAGTTAAGGAAAATGAGAAGACAGAGAAACACACAGCAGATGAGGGAGCAAGATAAAAATCCACCATACCTAACAAATGAAGAGGAAATAGGCAGTCTACCTGGAAAAGAATTCAGAATAATGATAGTAAAGATGATCCAAAATCTTGGAAATAGAATAGAGAAAATGCAAGAAACATTTAACAAGGACCTAGAAGAACTAAAGATGAAACAAACAATGATGAACAACACAATAAATGAAATTAAAAATTATTGACCCTAGATGGGATCAAGAGCAGAATAACTGAGGCAGAAGAACGGATACGTGACCTGGAAGATAAAATAGTGGAAATAACTACTGCAGAGAAGAATAAAGAAAAAAGAATGAAAAGAACTGAGGACACTCTCAGAGACCTCTGGGACAACATTAAACGCACCAACATTCGAATTATAGGGGTTCCAGAAGAAGAAGAGAAAAAGAAAGGGACTGAGAAAATATTTGAAGAGATTATAGTTGAAAACTTCCCTAATATGGGAAAGGAAATAGTTAATCAACTCCAGGAAGCACAGAGAGTCCAATACAGGATAAATCCAAGGAAAAACATGCCAAGACACATATTAGTCAAACTATCAAAAATTAAATACAAGGAACAAATATTAAAAGCAGCATGGGAAAAATAACACACAAGGGAATTCCGAAAAGGTTAACAGCTGATCTTTCAGCAGAAACTCTGCAATCCAGAAGGGAGTGGCAAGATATATCTAAAGTGATGAAAGAGAAAAACCTACAATGAGGATTACTCTACCCAGCAAGGATCTCATTCAGATTTGATGGAGAAATTAAAACCTTTACAGACAAGCAAAAGCTAAGAGAATTCAGCACCACCAAAGCAGCTTTACAACAAATGCTAAAGGAATTTCTCTAGGCAGGAAACACAAGAGAAGGAAAAGACCTACAATAATAAACCCCAAACAATTAAGAAAATGGCAACAGGAACATACACACTGATAATTACCTTAAATGTAAATGGATTAAATGCTCCAACCAAAAGACATAGACTGGCTGAATGGATACAAAAACAAGACCGGTACATATGCTGTCTACAAGAGACCCACTTCAGACCTAGGGACACCATACTAACATACAGACTGAAAGTGAGGGGATGGAAAAAGACATTCCATACAAATGGAAATCAAAAGAAAGCTGGAGTAGCAATTCTCATATCAGACAAAATAGACTTTAAAATAAGGACTATTACAGGAGACAAAGAAGGACACTACATAATGATCAAGAGTTCAATCAAAGAAGAAGATAAAACAATTGTAAATATTTGTGCACCCAACATAGGAGCAGCTCAATACATAAGACAAATGCTAACAGCCATAAAAGGGGAAATCAACAGTAACATAATCATAGTAGGGGTCTTTAACACGCCACTTTCACCAATGGACAGATCATCCAAAATGAAAATAAATAAGGAAACACAAGCTTTAACTGACACATTAAACAAGATGGACTTAACTGATATTTATACAACATTCCATCCAAAAACAACAGAATACACATTCTTCTCAAGTGCTCATGGAACATTCTCCAGGATAGATCATATCTTGGGTCACAAATCAAGCCTTGGTAAAGTTAAGAAAATTGAAATCCTATCAAGTATCTTTTCCGACCCCAATGCTATGAGACTAGATATCGATTACAGGAAAAAATCTGTAAGAAATACAAACACATGGAAGCTAAACAACACACTACTTAATAACCAAGAGATTACTGAAGAAATCAAAGAGGAAATCAAAAAATACCTAGAAACAAATAACAATGAAAACACAATGACCCAAAACCTATGGGATGCAGCAAAAGCAGTTCTAAGACGGAAGTTTATAGCTATACAAGCCTACATTAAGAAACAAGAAACATCTCAAATAAACAACTTAACCTTACACCTAAAGCAATTAGAGAATGAAGAACAAAAAAACCCCAAAGTGAGCAGGAGGAAAGAAATCATAAAGACCAGATCACAAATAAATGAAAACAAAATGAAGGAAATGATAGCAAAGATCAATAAAACTAAAAGCTGGTTCTTAGAGAAGATACACAAAATTGATAAACCATTAGCCAGACTTATGAGGAAAAAAAGGGAGAAGACTCAAATCAATAGAATTAGAAATGAAAAAGGAGGAGTAACAACTGACACTGCAGAAACACAAAGGATCATGGGAGATTACTACAAGCAACTCTATGCCAATAAAGTGGACAACCTGGAAGAAATGGACAAATTCTTAGAAATGAACAACCTTCTAAGACTGAACCAGGAAGAAATAGAAAATATAAACATACCAGTCACAAGCACTGAAATTGAAACTGTGATTAAAAATCTTCCAACAAACAAAAGCCAAGGACCAGATGGCTTCACAGGTGAATTCTATCAAACATTTAGAGAAGAGCTAACACCTATCCTTCTCAAACTCTTCCAAAGTATAGCAGAGGGAGGAACACTCCCAAACTCATTCTACAAGGCCACAATCACTCTGATACCGAAACCAGACAAGGATGTCACAAAGAAAGAAAACTACAGGCCAATATCACTGATGAACATAGATGCAAAAATCCTCAACAAAATACTAGCAAACAGAAAAGAAAAGCACATTAAAAGGATCATCCACTATGATCAAGTGGGGTTTATCCCAGGAATGCAAGGATAAGAATCAATATAAGCAAATCAGTCAACGTGATACACCATACCAACAAATTGAAGTAGAAAAACCATATGATCATCTCAATAGATGCAGAGAAAGCTATTGACAAAATTCAACAACCATTTATAATAAAAATCCTCCAGAAAGTAGGCATAGAGGGAACTTTCCTCAACATAATAAAGGCCATATATGACAAACCCACAGCCAACATCATCCTCAATGGTGAAAAACTGAAACCATTTCCACTAAGATCAGGAAAAAGACAAGGTTGCTCACTCTCACCACTATTATTCAACATAGTTTTGGAACTTTTAGCCACAGCAATCAGAGAAGAAAAAGAAATAAAAGGAATCCAAATCAGAAAAGAAGTAGTAAAGCTGTCACTGTTTGCAGATGACATGATACTATACATAGAGAATCCTAAAGATGCTACTAGAAAACTACTAGAGCTAATCAATGAATTTGGTAAAGTAGCAGGATACAAAGTTAATGCACAAAAATCTCTTGCATTCCTATACAGTAATGATGAAAAATCTGAAAGTGAAATTAAGAAAACACTGCCACTGACCACTGCAACAAAAAGAATAAAATATCTAGGAATAAACCTACCTAAGGAGACAAAAGACCTGTATGCAGAAAATTATAAGACACTGATGAAAGAAATTAAAGATGTTACAAATAGATGGAGAGATATACCATGTGCTTGGATTGGAAGAATCAACATTGTGAAAATGACTCTACCCAAAGCAATCTACGAATTCAGTGCAATCCCTATCAAACTACCACTGGCATTTTTCACAGAACTAGAACAAAACATTTCACAGTTTGCATGGAAACACAAAAGACCCCGAATAGCCAAAGTAATCTTGAGAAAGAAAAACGGAGCTGGAGAAATCAGGCTCCCTGACTTCAGACTATACTACATAGCTACAGTAATCAAGACAGTATGGTACTGGCACCAAAACAGAAATATAGATCAATGGAACAGGATAGAAAGCCCAGAGATAAACCCACGCACATATGGTCAGCTTATCTTTGATAAAGGAGGCAAGAATATACAGTGGAGAAAGACAGTCTCTTCAATAAGTGGTGCTGGGAAAACTGGACATGTAAAAGAATGAAATTAGAACACTCCCTAACACCATACACAGAAATAAACTCAAAGTGGATTAAAGACTTAAATGTAAGGCCAGACACCATCAAAGTCTTAGAGGACAACATAGACAGAACACTCTATGACATAAATCACAGCAAGATCCTTTTTGACCCATCTCCTAGAGAAATGGAAATAAAAACAAAAATAAACAAATGGGACCTAATGAAACTTCAAAGCTTTTGCACAACAAAGGAAACCATAAACAAGACGAAAAGAGAACCCTCAGAATGGGAGAATATATTTGCAAATGAAGCAACTGACAAAGGATTAATCTCCAAAACATACAAGCAACTCATGCAGCTCAATGTCAAGAAAACAAACAACCCAATTCAAAAATGGGCAGAAGGCCTAAATAGACATTTCTCCGAAGAAGATATACAGATTGCCAACAAACACATGAAAGAATGCTCAACATCATTAATCATTAGAGAAATGCAAATGAAAACTATAATGAGATATCATGTCACACCAGTCAGAATGGCCATCATCAAAAAATCTACAAACAATAAATGCTGGAGAGGGTGTGGAGAAAAGGGAACCCTCTTGCACTGTTGGTGGGAATGTAAGTTGATACAGACACTATGGAGAACAGGATGGAGGTTTCTTAAAAAACTAAAAATAGGATTATCATATGACCCAGCAATCCCACTACTGGGCATATATCCAGAAAATACAAAAACTCTAATTAAAAAAGATACGTGCACCCCCAATGTTCATAGCAGCACTATGTACAATAGCCAAGAACTGGAAGCAACCTAAATGCTCATCAACAGACGAATGGATAAAGAAGATGTGGCACATATATACAGTGGAATATTACTCAGCCATAAAAAGGACCAAAACTGAGTTATTTGTAGTGAGGTGGATGGACCTAGAGACTGTCATACAGAGTGAAGTAAGTTAGAAAGAGAAAGACAAATACCATATGCTCACACATATATATGGAATCTAAAAAGAAAATGGTCAGAAGAACCTAGGGGCAAGATGGGAATAAAGATGCAGACCTAGTAGAGAATGGATTTGAGGATATGGGGAGGGGTAAGGGTAAGCTGTGACAAAGTGAGAGAGTGGCATGGACATATATACACTCCCAAACATAAAATAGATAGCTAGTGGGAAGCAGCCGCATAGCACAGGGAGATCAGCTCGGTGCTTTGTGACCACCTGGAGGGGTGGGATAGTGAGGGTGGGAGGGAGGGAGATGCAAGAGGGAAGAGATATGGGGACACATGTATATGTATAACTGATTCACTTTGTTATAAAGCAGAAACTGACACACCACTGTAAAGCGATTATACTCTAATAAAGATGTTAAAAAATAAAAAAATAAAAACAATAAAAATTGACTTATCAAAAAAATAAAACAAAAACACAAACAAAAAAGAACAAGTTGACTTGTTCAGGCAACAATGATCACAAGGACAAGCCCACACTCATGCATGCACTAGTGCATTTGTTTTGCTCCATAAAGATCTGAACACTTATACATGTGTGTGCATATATGCACATACACGTACATGAACACACTATACACAGATCAAAAATGTTGCACTACAGTCCCAAGTAGGTTGGTCAGAGATTAATAAGAAACATGAAGCAGCCCTGTCAATTCCAAAATCCAGAGGATTCAGCTTTCTTTTTAATAATGGTAAAACCAGAAACAGCCTTATAAATATTTTTAAACATAAACTCCTAGGCTGTATTCCTTACAAAAGTTTTCAAGTTCAGGGGTATTCTGAATATTTTACGATGCCAAAGGATTTTGGGGGATTTGGGAATTTTTAAGAGCTAAAATTTAAATATTTTAGGTAATAGTCAAACTAAGTATAGTCATTAAATCAGTGTTTTAGACACTGTGTGTATCTGTAAATCAGAGACTGGTTTTCTGATTCCCAGGACAATAAGTCCTTAAAATAAATAGTCCAGTGGGTTCTAGCATCAGCAAAGAACAGCTTACGAAATCCATGACACTGTTAGATTTCCATATGTTCCAGGAGCTGTTGACGATACATGTGAGGTTACCCAGGCACTATTTCAAAATGATGTGAACTGTAGGGACCTTTAATCATTTGCAGAGTCACTATGTAAGGAAGCCACATGCCAGGTGCAGGACAGCAGATGCAGTCCCCAATTTACCAGATTCATGTCACAATTCATTCCCATTATGGCAGTCTGGTATTCAAAATCTGCTTGAAACTAGACAAACATATGCTGGATGGCTGCATGTTTCTCAGGCTCATATATTATACCTAGCAGGTTTCTGGATAAATTAATTTATTCCTGATCTGCAAGAATCATTTAGAATTGTCTCTGGACATCCATGTCAAAACCTTAACGTGCTAGAGACTAAACCAGGATGAAACTCCCAGGCTTCCCAGGACCATGACAGAGCCTTCCGCATTTGATGCTAATATATTGTAAAGTATGTGCTAGTGAATTACAAATGGTGTCACACAGTCTTTGCACATTGTCATATTAATTCAAGATTTCAGAATTTCAAAATGCATTTTCAATATGGTTCAAGTGTATAAATATCAAGGAGGCATTGACCTTTATCAAAATGATTTTTTCCTGTGTTAAAAAGATCAAAATTTAACATAACAGGGCACACGATTTGACTTTGCTGTAAAGTGGTTGATGAGGAGAACTGTATCTGCCCCCAAATTATTCACATGAGGACTGTGAAACCTTTCATTTGCACTCTTTTTGGGAATGGCAGGAGTGTGGATGGGAGCTGGGGGAGAAAGGAATATTGCAACTAGTGAGAAAAGAGTAAACTGAAGGATGTCAGTTCTTTAATTAACATGCTGCTTGTCATCTTTAGCACAGAGAATAACAAAACCCTGCAGGCACTAAATAACATGAGCCTTTGAGAGGTTTCTCATCCTAGGCAATCTACAGTTTGTGTCAATTTGGAGTCACTGATGCAAACATTTTTTTCAAATACTTTGTTTGCTAGCTGCATGACATCCACAAGAATGTTTTCAAGGTGAAATGAATATTTTGATAAGTCAGAGTGTGGGATTCTGTGAAGTGGGCTCCTTGAGGCAGATCAGGGACCTTGAATGAAGCAAATTGGAGCTTCACCTCAAGTCCCCAAACCACTGATATGCTTACACAGCTATCAATTCCCCACCCCCCTTTTTTTTACTTTAGGTACTTTTTTTACTGAAGTATAGTTGATTTAAAATATTATATTATATTATTATATTATAAAAATCATTATATTATTATTATATTATATTATATAGTCTCAGGTGTACAGCACAGTGATTCAGTATTTTTACAGATTATAATCCATTATAGCTTATTACAAGATAATGGCTATAATTCCCTGTGCTATACAATATATCCTTGTTGCTTATCTATTTTATACATTGTAGTTTGTATCTCTTAATCCCATGCCCCTAATTTGTCCCTCCCCCCTTCCCTCTCCCCTTTGGTAACCATTAGTTTGTTTTCTATGTCTGTGAGCCTGTTTCTGTTTTGACATATTCATTCGTTTGTATTATTATTATTTTTTAACATCTTTATTGGAGTATAATTCCTTTACAATGGTGTGTTAGTTTCTGCTTTATAACAAAGTGAATCAGTTATACATATACATATGTCCCCAAACCTCTTCCCTCTTGCATCTCCCTCCCTCCCACCCTCCCTATCCCACCCCTCTAGGTGGTCACAAAGCACCGAGCTGATCTCCCTGTGCTATGCGGCTGCTTCCCACTAGCTATCTATTTTACATTTGGTAGTAACACCCACTTTGTCTCCAAGAGGATTTACGACTGGAATCAATCAGTTCCAGCCTCAGGGGAGCCCAGACCAGAAGAAAATAAAACAGTAAAAATACTGATTTTTGTCTTACCTTGTCAGAATCTTCAATTTCAGGGGCAAATGTTTTGGGCAGCTTTATGACCACCACATCATTCCCCACACCATCAGAGCAGCGATCACACTGAACTTGTTCACTGCCATGTCCCCATCTTCTGGCCCAGTGCCTGGCACATAGCAAGTACTCAATAAATACTTGTTGAGCAAAAAACAGATTCCAGGGTCACACGATTAAAACTACCTCTTCAAACTAACTTAGGAAACATCCCAGGGAGTTTTAAGCAAGAATTAAAATCTTATATTTTGACTCATGTCCCAGAAACTTCTTAAGGGACTTGTGAATTTCTAATATGCTAACCTCTCATTTTGTAAAGAATCGTTGTTTGTGCTTCTGGACTTATATGCTAACAAATAATTGAGGTATTTATCTACTTGTAACTGTAAAAAACGAGTCCAAACTGTAGGAGCTTTCTGTATTAAAACAACCCTCCCAAAAAAGATTTACTCTTTAGGGGAATAATATAAATTGTGGGACATTTTAAATTGTGATTACATAGACAATTTAATAGTACATCACCCCATGGAAGAATAATACATCTTATCCAACATTTTCATCTCTTTCATTGGGAAGGGAAGTCCTTTCATGAAAACATCTTACACAGCAGCCATCAGGGGGCAACATTAGTGTGATCATAGCATTGGGGAACCTCTGTTCCCCATCATACTGAACAACACCTTAACGTGGGTATCTTGGGTTGAACTCTGATTAGAGTTCCCATGGGTTTATTTGGGAGAAAAGGGGGAGAGTGAGTGATGAGTTCCTTCTAAGTAAACATACAGTAGGACATCCAGGCTCACTTTATTCTCCCCATTCTCCATTCCCAAGTACTGTCATCACTAATCAAATCGGTTTCATTCTTTCCTAGTTTATCATTCTAAAAACTATGTATTGGGCTTCCCTGGTGGCACAGTGGTTAAGAATCCACCTGCCAATGCAGGGGACACGGGTTCGAGCCCTGGTCCAGGAAGATCCCACATGCCGCGGAGCAACTAAGCCCATGTGCCACAACTACTGAGCCTGCGCTCTAGAGCCCGCAAGCCACAACTACTGAGCCTGCGTGCCACAACTACTGAAGCCCGCATGCCTAGAGCCCATGCTCCACAACAAGAGAAGTGCAACATGAGAAGCGCACTGCAACAAAAGAGTAGCCCGCGCTCACTGCAACTAGAGAAAGCCCGCGCACAGCAACAAAGACACAATGCAGCCAGAAATAAATAAATAAATATAAATTTTTTAAATAAATAAATAGGGCTTCCCTGGTGGCGCAGTGGTTGAGAGTCCGCCTGCCGATGCAGGGGACACAGGTTCGTGCCCCAGTCTGGGAAGATCCCACATGCTGCGGAGCGGCTAGGCCCGTGAGCCATGGCTGCTGAGCCTGTGCGTCTGGAGCCTGTGCTCTGCAACGGGAGAGGCCACAACAGTGAGAGGCCTGCGTACAGCAAAATAAATAAATAAATAAATAAGTAAAAAATATGTATTGTCATTTGCTGGATATTTCCTAAAATGTGAATATTTAATACTTAATTTAATTTTTAAATGGTTGCTGTGGCACTGACTGCTAGTTATCGCCCAATACATTATATAGATGAGTTATACAAACATGTTATAAAAGATGATCTCGGTCTATTGACCCGTGGGTTGTTTATCACTTCACTGCATGTTGAGATCTATTTGTTCAAAAGTCTACTAGCATCATGCTCAAAATTTTACACATCCAATTCTTTTAAAAATAGTCCCAATAAGCAGATTTTTAGCCATTTAGAGCCCAACTGCTTTGTATACCCTATGAAACCTTTCCCAAGGTTGTCATGATACCTGTCATGTCCTGATAAGGTAGAGCCCTGTGGTTATGAGATCCCAAGCTGCTGTGGCCCTTCGGAGCTCTCTGACCCAGAGACTTATCACCCTCTCCTATCCTCCTCTCCTGTGAGGTCTCTTGCTCTTTTCCTCCTAGATGGTTGCCCCCACATTGTAACTTCTGGACTTTCTCCAGCAGTGATGGACTTCCCTTCTCACAACTTCATCCAAGTGCTACCCACGTGAGGACACAGCGAGGAGAAAACTGTTTATAACAGGAAGCGGACCCTCACCAGACACCAAATCTGCCAGTGCCTTGATCTTGGACTTCTCAGATTTCAGAACTGTGAGAAATAAATGTTTGTTGTTTAAGGCACCCAGTCTATGATTTTTTTGTTACAGCAGCCCAAACAGAATAAGACAACAATCATCATAGGAGAAAGATTACAGTCAAGGCTCAGAGAAGTGTGAGCAGGAAAGATATTTGGGGAACAGCAAACAGTCTAGTGGTTTAAATCATACAGTGCATGCAGGGAATGACTGGGAGAAAAGTTTGAAAAGTGTGTTTGGGTCACATTAGAAAGCCCTTAAATACCAGGGCCCTGAATGCCATTGATTTTGGCTGGCAGTAGAGGGTCCCTAAAGGCTCTTGAGTGAGACAGTGATGTGATGGGAGCTGTGTGCCTATAAGATGTATCTGGAAACTGTGTGAAGACTGGACTAGAGAGGGGGAAGACAGGAGATTAAAAAGATACCACTTCAGTGGCTTTGTAGTAATCCAGCAAGATAATGAGAGTCTGAACTAAAGTGGTGGAGGGGGAAGACACAAATAACATTCAGAGGTTATTGATCATTCCTCCAACCGTAATACAGATGATGCCATCCTAAGTGTCTCATTCTGTCTATTTTTATCATTGATGCTATAGGTAGCCAGACAAACTGGCATTGCTTGTAGCATTATATTTCTTCACATCAAACACATCAACATACT
Organism: Lipotes vexillifer; assembly: GCF_000442215.2. Classification (NCBI taxonomy): domain Eukaryota; kingdom Metazoa; phylum Chordata; class Mammalia; order Artiodactyla; family Lipotidae; genus Lipotes; species Lipotes vexillifer. The sequence continues at coordinate 1,814,886 of NW_006775074.1, forward strand.
CACAAAGAGATCTTGAGCTTCCCAGAAATACACAGAGTACATAGGTAATTTACCAAACTGATAGAATTAAATACCCTAATAGAATAAAAACAAAATGGTTAACTAAAGAGCCTTGTTGGCTGGAAACAGCAATTTCCCATAAAGACATTTATTTAATTGAAGTTCATAAGTTCATGTGTTGGTGGGGTATCTTTCTATAAAATACAGTTGCATTTTTCAAAATACCTACTAGCCTCATAAACTAATAAAATTTAGGTTAAAGATTTCATTTGGAAGGAAATAATCAAGCATAGTGGGCTTCTACAATGCATGTGAAGTAACTATCTCAAATAACATTAATTGCCCAGGTGCTGCTAACAGGGCCCAGGCAACTGGGACATTAAAACTGCAGCCATAATAGAGAATTGTTTCAGAAGTTACTTTAAAAAGCTTTTGCCGGGCCTCCCTGGTGGCGCAGTGGTTGGGAGTCCGCCTGCTGATGCAGGGGATACGGGTTTGTGCCCCGGTCTGGGAGGATCCCGCGTGCCGCGGAGCGGCTGGGCCCGTGAGCCATGGGCGCTGAGCTTGCGCATCCGGCAACGGGAGGGGCCGCGACAGTGGGAGGCCCACATATCGCAAGAAAAAAAAAAAAAAAAAAAAAAAAAAAGCTTTTGCCTATTAGTTTCAGTGGGCTGTTTGCCTCTCTGGCATTTCTTTTAGCTCTTCCTCTTCCCCAAATTGTGGGGCAGTCCTTTGGTTCTTGAAAGTCACTTGGAAGAAATAAGTGACCTATGCTATACTACTTATTGTTTTCCATCACTGAATGTTTCCATTTCCATGGGGAATGGTTCAGGACTCATGATCTGACAGGGAATCTATGGAAGATCACTGGCTTTTGCTTGTTAATAACAAAAACTCTGACTCAGATTGGCTAAAATAATAAAGACTTTTATTTCCTCTTACAACAAGAAGTCTAAAAGTAGAACAACCCCAGCCATACCATAATAAGCTTTCCAGGGACTTCCCTGGTGGCGCACTGGTTAAGAATCTGCCTGCCAATGCAGGGGACACGGGTTCAAGCCCTGGTCCGGGAAGATCCCACATGCCGCAGAGCAACTAAGCCCGTGCGCCACAACTACTGAGCTGCGCTCTAGACCCCGCGTGCCACAACTACTGAGCCCGTGAGCCACAACTACTGAGCCCGCATAGAGCCCTTGCTCCGCAACAAGAGAAGCCACCACAATGAGAAGCCAGTGCACCACAACGAAGAGTAACCCCCACTCGCCACAACTAGAGAAAGCCCGTGTACAGCAACGAAGACCCAACGCAGCCAAAAATAAATAAAATAAATTTATTTAAAAAAAAAATCTGCTGACCTTTAAAAAAAAAAAGCTTTCTAGGTCTCAGCTTTGTCTCCTCCATAGTTTGGTATTGTCCTCAGGATGGTTTTCCTCATGATCACAAGAAGGCTGCCAGTAGCAACTACCACAACACACTTCCTTTCTTATACCAAGCAGGTGAAATACAGAAGGAACCTCTTGCCTTTTGATATAACTGGGCTAATTTAGGACATAAGCTCAACCTGAGATAATAACAGACCAGGAGAATACTTTCCTGATTAGCTTAAACCTTAATTCCTGATTCAATCATTGGTACGAGGGGTAAAAGTACTATGATTGGATTATACTAGTCAGGATCTGTGCTAGGGGCTAGAGATGGGATGAATATCCCCCCAAAGCAATGTTCTCTTAGAAAGGCAGAAATTAGAGGTGGGGATAGATGATGTAAAAAAATGTTAAGAATACATGTATACATGTAGCAACAATATGATCAGTGAGTTGCAAAATAGATTACTCTGCAGAAATGTCAAAGTAGGTGTAAGAGATGGCAGGGAACTGATTAGATGAGTCAGTCCTACCAAGGACTTAAAATAGTAGAGGGTAGAGAGAGAGGATTTGGTGTGAAAAATTTTTAAAGAAAGAGATGCTGGTGTGCTATGAGTCTCAAGCCCCCATCCTAAGGGGGAAGGGTGTCTACTCCTATGGGGGCAAAGAATGTCACCTGCACTTCAGTTAACAAAGAATGTCGCCCGCCATCAAGCCATCAGCCATTGCAGCCGTGTCCCCTTCCACCCCGCCCATGGTGTGCCCTGGAGGGAATTCCAATGGAGAAAAACATATTTTGGCCATAGATAGTTAAGATGCATATCATAAGTATAATTCCAATGAGCCCAGACTCCAATCTTCTCACACTTAGAAAAGCACTAAAATCAGTAACTTGATATGTCTGTTTCCTGTGATTAGGAGTAATCTTTTGATGGTCAACTACATGTTTGTTTTTATTTTTGTTTTTGTTTCTGAGCAAAAACTCTTGTATTTCCTGGCTTCTCCCTTACCTCCTTGGAACAGTTCCTCAGAGCTATCTGAGAGCTTATCTCCTGGGCTATAATCTTCAGTAAGGTCTCAGGATAAAACATAACTTGCAACTTTTAGGTTGTGTGGGGGTTTTTTCCAGTCAACACCTAACACAAACTGAATAAGAGGGGCCGAAAGGGAATCATTTGGGTAGCTTGCTGTTTCCCCTGCAGTTACAGAATCAGCATGGATGTGGCTTGACTCCTCTCCTCAAAATCTACAGGCTGGAGATGGGTTGGCAAGCTGTTTTGGTGGCAGAGTGATGGAGGGTTGCTGCTATGCTATGATGGACCTGCACCCACAGAGTTTTGGGGACAAGGAATGTGTGAATGTTTCCTGTGGCTGGGATGTGAGCTATATGCGTGAACTTGAGAGCCAGTGGGAGAACCGTCTTTAATCCTTTAATCCTTTCCATTAGGATCATCGTAGGAACAAAGAGACCTCAACAGAAATGATACTGAGCTGCATCACCCATTCCCTAGAGCTTGTAGAGGAAGGAATTGCAGGAATAGCATGTGTTCACCCAGATCAGAGAAACTGCAGGTGAAAGACCACTATGATATCAAGGTCTCTAAAGAACCTCTAAAAGTGAGGAAACTTTAAACGTCTGCCAGACCCAGAAAGTGTGAAGCCATATTACAAAGTACCAGTCAAATGAGAAACTCTCCTTTCCCTTCCAACCTCTCTGATATCCACTCCCCAAGGGATCATATGCTGGAAAACAAGCTGGATAAAAAACGAGGAAAGAAAGAAGGACCATACCTTAGAATGCCCCGCAGGTGGCCAGTCTATAGCAGGACCTGGTTTTGCTGATTTTAAATTTAAATCAAGTTCAGAGAGCATTTTAAATTATTGAATTGACACTGTCTTTGTATTCTAAAGTGACTTTTGAACCTTGTATTAGTTAAGAGAGATCCATAAATCATATGCTCTCCAAGAGTTTTCACCCTGGAATCACTTTACCTTGGCCATGATCTGCATGAGCAAAAGGGATACTCTGTGCCTTGCCTTCAATATCCAGGAAGCTAGTGACTGACTCTCGGACCTCTGCTACAGCTGCCGCAAAGAAGCAAGTGCTTTGAGGGCCTCCCTGGTGGCGCAGTGGTTGAGAGTCCGCCTGCCGATGCAGGGGATACGGGTTCGTGTCCCGGTCTGGGAAGATCCCACATGCCGCAGAGTGGCTGGGCCCGTGAGCCATAGCCGCTGAGCTTGCGCGTCCGACAACGGGAGAGGCCACGACAGTGAGAGGCCCACGTATCGCAAAAAAAAAAAAAAAAAAAAAAAAGCAAGTGCTTTGACAACTGTGCTTGCAAAAAGCAGCAGAAGCATGGCCTCTTATGCGTGATGTCACTTCCTCCCAAATGTGGCACGGGTCTATCTGCCTAATAGACTCTAGATCAAGCTGAAGGGAGTCTGGGCATGTAATCTTAACTTTGCAGGCTCCAGCACAAAGCAAGCACACCCCTGTCAGGGGCTGGCATGGGATGGAGGAAGCCAGCCTGCAGTATCTGCCATAATGCCCACACCACACACCTGGTGGTCTATATCCTGAGTAGTTTCACTGCATTAATGTGTCTACTCAAGAGACAGGATTAATAAGAAATTGCTTCATGGCCTTACTGTACACTTGGAAGCCATCTACTCACCGGCATCCAAGAGCAAGCTCCATATCCAAGTGACATCCAGGTGTGACCTCTCACTCTCCTGCCAACTGGCCACCTTTCTCCTGGCTCCTCCCTTTCCTTGAGCAATGAAGCTTCTCCCCACAGGTCTCTTCAGAGCCTGTTCACATCTTACCCACCCTTTGGGGTCTCCCTGAAGGGCCCCCTGCCCCAGGAGCCTTTCCTTGGCTTTCCAGGCTCCTCTGAGTTCCCTCTTTTTCTGTGATTTCCAGCACTTCCTGTCCAGAACAACATTTTGACATGGGATTATATAAGCCTTGGATTTGTCTGCTAATTCATTCATTCGACAAATGTTTAAGGAGCCCATACAAGGTGCTTTGTTGAATGTCAGGTGGTAAAGGCATGGTCCCTGTCTTCTTAAAGCTTACAGACTATTATAGAGGAAACAGACATTAAACAAGTAAACAACATGTAAATGTAGAATTACAGATTGCAATCAGAGCTATGAAAGAAAACTTCCAGATGTGTTGAGAGAGTCAATCAGTGGTCTGTCTTGAGCGGTCAAAGAAGGTGTCCCTTAGGAAGTGAAATCTAAAACAGGAGGTCTAAGTAGGGGCTAGCCAGATGAACAGGGGGAGCAAAAACATGCCAGGAAGAAGGAATCATTAAAGGCCTTGAGTCAGGAAGAGATGAAAGCATTTTAGGAAGGGAGAGGACCGTACACTTGGGACATTGTGGCAAGGGGCAGGTGGCAGCAGTGAGATAAGTTTAGAAATATAACCTGATTATGTGGGTCCTTCCTGGTTGTGTTAGGCACTTTGGACTTAAAGCTAAGGATACTGGAAAAATTTCTGAAGGATTTATAGCAGAGCAGTAATATGACCCAATTAATGTTTTAAAAGAATACCCTAGTCCCTCAATGGAAAATGGATTGCTGAAGAGCACGAGAAGAATAAAAGGAAATTAGCTAGGGAGCAATTACAAAAGCCCAGACAAAAAGTCATAGTGGTTGGCCACTAATGGTGGTGGCAGGGGAGATGGAAAGAATGGTTGATAATTGAGATCATAAGCTTCATGTCTTTCGTGCATGCCAGGCATCTGGCTTGGTGAAAGAAAACCTATGGCTCTACTCAGTAAATAAATATAAAAAATCAATACAGTAATTAGTTAATTACATGCTGCTTTAACCTTTTAAAAAGAGGAGCTGATCTATATTGTTAACTGGATCAAACATCTCACAGCAGCTGAGAAAGCAATTATGTAGACATATAGTCAATCTGGTTTGTTTGCTAAGTCAGTCTGGTTACTTTGGCTATATTAACAACTGAATAATATAGACCATGTGGTTATCCAGAGTTCTGTTTAGTCACTGTACTAGTTCAAGATAATACCAGTTCTGTTCAGGTCATTTTCATTGCTCATTAGATAGAGCTTTGAATGCACAACTTAGGATTTTATAGTATATAACAGTGGTTCCTAAATATTTTTTATTCCGTAAAGCAATATTCTTTTCTTTTCAAAAACTGGGTGAACTGCTTAATGTGACCCCCTTTAGGTTGTCAAGAATGGGTATTAGAACAAACAATCAAATAACTACTCTCATAGCGAGGGTTCTTAGCTGCAAGCAATAGAGACTAAATTCTGTCAGATTTAAGTAGGAAAGAATTTATGATGAGAGTTTTGTGTGGCTCACAGAATCACCAGGAGGGCTGGAGACTATCAAGAACACTGTCCAAATCTTTGATGTGATGAAGATCGCACAGCCACTGCCAGTGCCATTAAGCAGTCGATGCCATAGGTTAATCACTAAGATCACCAACGCTGCCACTGGATGGCTCTGAGAACTGACACATGGCCCTTGGAAGTAGATATAGCCACTGCTGCTGCCACCGTCCCTCCCCAGAATGGTTGCTGGGCAGTCCTTGCTTCACAGTGCCGTTTTCGGTTCAAAGACTGGTATGAACTTACCATTAGTGGAGTGTAGCTCAGGGGCTTGTGTCCTCACTGCAAGGAAGATAGGAAACTGAGCTTCCATGGCTGGAGGTAGGCAGGGCTTCCCAATGAGATTTATAAAGCGCAGAATTTTCCAAATATAGGAATAGAATTTGGACATCAGGATCCTAAAAAAGAGTAACAACTACTATTTATTATCCCCGTCAGTTCATACGAGAAAAAAACATTTAGTTCTAAAATGTAAAAGGGGACAAATTACAGTATGTAGAATAGCCTATTAATGGAATAAAGTGTTTTTTTAAATAGAAAACTCACTGTATTGTCCTTACTGTTTTCTTTTCTTTATTCATGGGGAAACTCTGCCTTGAGGCAGCTTGATTGACAGAACAATTTTGGAAACCCATGTGTATAGAGGACACGGGCCTTGGATAACAAACTTGGTCTTGGCATTTCAGCTCTCCCACTTACTTAAGCAGTTGTATAATCTTAGGTATGTTAGATCTGAAATTCAAGGTCATCCTTTTTAAAATGGGGATAATAATTCCTAACTCTTAGACTTGCTGGGGCATTAGATGAGATAATGTATGTAGATGTATAGCAGGACCTGGAACATAGGAGCCAGGGGTAGATGCTCCTCTTCTGTTCTTCCCATCTTGTGCTGTAAGGGGTCTGCATCCTGCACTAGGACCTGAGACTCTTAGCCCTTCCAGCCATGGGCTGCACTAGTGCTGTTTGCTGTTGAATCTCCAAAACCTAGCTCAACGCCTACAAAATAAGTGCTCAGTGACTGCTTGTCAAATAGACAAGTAGGGCTTCCCTGGTGGCGCAGTGGTGAGAGTCCGCCTGCTGATGCAGGGAACACGGGTTCGTGCCCCGGTCCGGGAAGATCCCACATGCCGCGGAGCGGCTGGGCCCGTGAGCCATGGCCGCTGAGCCTGCGCTTCCGGAGCCTATGCTCCGCAACGGGAGAGGCCACAACAGTGAGAGGCCCGCGTACCGCATAAAAACAAAAACAAAAACAAATAGACAAGTAGCTCTTACTTAAATTATTACTAATTATATGAAGTATAATTACTAATTATATGAAGTAATAATGTAAAACACATGACATCATCCTTGGCACAGAGTAGATATTAAGTATAAATGTGAGCTCCCAATTTCCAGTAATAATCAGCAAGTTTCTTTGGGCCAATCCTCCTCCTAGAATGTTTTTCAATGTAGTAAAATATATATAATACAAAATTTACCACCTTAACCATTTTTAAGTGTACGTACCGTTTAGTGGTATTAAGTATTTTCACAATGTTGTGCAATCATCACCACCATCCATTTCCATAACCTCTTTTTTTAACTTAAAAATTTTATTTTTTTTAGAGAAGTTTTAGGTTTATAATAAAATTGAAAGGAAGGTGCAGAGATGTCTTGTAAACTCTGCTCCCACACATGCATAGCCTCATCCATTCTCAACATCACTCACCAGAATGGTACATTTCTTACGAAGGGTGAACATACATTAACATATCACAATCATCCAAAGTCCATAATTTACCTTAGGGTTCACTCTTGTGTTGTATACTCTAGAGTGTGGACAAATGTATAATTACATACATGCATCATTATATCATACAGAGTATTGTCACTACCCCTGTGCTCTGCCCAGTCATCTCTTCTCTTTCCCCACCTCCCCTCACTCCCCCACAACCACTGATCTTTTTACTGTCTCCATAGTTTTGACTTTTGCAGAATGTCATATAGTTGGAATAACACAGTAGGTAGTCTTCTCACATTGGCTTCTTTCACTTGGTAATATGCATTTAATATTTCTCCATGTCTTTTTACAGCTTGGTAACTCATTTCTTTTTAGCACTGAGTAATATTCCAATGTCTGGAGGCACCATAGTTTACCCATTCATCTACTGAAGGACATCTTGTTTGCTTCCCAGCTTTGGCAATTATGAATAAAGCGTCTATAAATATCAATGTCCAGGGTTTTGTATGGACATAGGTTTTCATCTCCTTTAGGTAAATACCAAGGAGCATGAACGCTGGACTGTATGGTAAGAGCATGTTTAGTTTTGTAAGAAACCTCCAAACAATCTGCCAAAGTGGCTGTACCACCAGCAATGAATGAGAGTTCTTTTTGCTTCACATCCTTGACAGCATTTGGCGTTGTCAGTGTTCTGGATTTCTGCCATTCTAGTAGGTGTGTGGTGGTATCTAGTTTTAATTTGCATTTTCCTGATGACATATGTGGAGTGTCTTTTCATATGCTTATTTGTCATCTATATATCTTCTTCAGTGAAGTGTCTGTTGAGGTGTTTGGTTCATTTTTTAATTGGGCTGTTTGTTTTCTTATTGCTGAGTTTTAAGAGTTTTTTGTATATTTTGGATAATGGTCCTTTATCAGATGTGTCTTTTGCAAATGTTTTCTTCCTACTGTGGCTTGTCTTCCAATTTTGATATTCTTTCACAGAGCAGAAGTTTTTAATTTTAACTAAGTTCAGCTTATCAATTATTTCTTCCATTGGATAATGTCTTTGGTGTTGTATCTAAAAAGATATCACCATACACAAGATCATCTAGGTTTTCTCCTATATTATTTTCTAGGAGCTTTGTATTTTTGCATTTTACATTTAGGTCTATCTATGATTCATTTTGAGTTAATTTTTGTGAAGGGTATAAGGTCTGTGTCTAGATTCATTTTTTTTCATGTGGCTGTCCAATTTGTCTAGCACCATTTGTTGAAGAGACTATCTTGGCTCCATTGTATTGCCTTTCCTCCTTTGTCAAAGATAAGTTGACTATATTTATAAGGGTCTATTTCTGAGCTCTCTATTCTGTTCTTTTGATCCATTTGTCTATTTTTTCACCAATATCACTCTGTCTTGATTACTGTAGCTTTATACTAAGGGCAGTGTAAGTCCTCCAACTTTATTCTCCTTCAATATGTATTAGCTATTCTGGGTCTTTTGCCTCTCCACATAAACTTTAGAATTAGTCTGTCAATAGCCATAAAATAATTTGCTGGAATTTTCATTGGGATCACATTGAATCCAAAAATCAAGGTGGGAAGATATGGCATCCTGACAATATTAAGTATTCCTATCCATGAACATGGAATATTTCTCCATTTATTTAGTTCTTCTTTGATTTTTTCATCAGGGTTTTGTAATTTTCCTCATACAGATCTTACATATATTTTATTAGGTTTTACCAAAGTATTTCATTTTTAGGAGTAGTAATGTAAATGGTATTGTATTTTTTATTTCAAATTCCACTTGTCCATTGTTGGTATATAGAAAAGCAATTGACTTTTGTATGATAAACTCGCACCCTGCAACCTTATTATAATCACTTAGTTCCAGGGTGTTTTTTTGTTAATTCTTTTGGGCTTTCTATATAGACAATCATGTCATCTGCAAATGAGGACAGTTTTATATCCTCCTTCCCAATCTGCATACCTTTTATTTCCTTTTCTTGCCTTATTGAGTTAGCGAGGACTTCTAATACGATGTTGAAAAGGAGTGATGAGTGGCAATATCTTTACCTTATACCTGAACTTAATGGGAAAGCTTCAAGTCTCTCACCATTAAGCATGATGTTAGTCGCAGGGGTTTTGTAGATAGCCTTAAGCAAGTTGAGAAGGTTCCCCTCTATTCCTGGTTTACTGAGAGTTTTTACATGACGGGGTGTTGGCTTTCCATCTTTTTGTCTGCCAAAACTAGAATTCTGTGCACATTGAAAAACAACTCTCCATTCTGTCCTCACCCCAGCTCCTGGCAACCACCATTCTACTTTCTGTCTCTATGAATTTGAATACTCTAAGTGCTTCATATAAGTGGAATCACACAGTATTTGTCCTTTTTTGATTGCTTTAGTTCATTTTGCACAATGTCTTCAAGATTCATCCATGTGGCAGCATATATCAGCATTTATTCCTCTTTAGAACTGAACAATATTCCATTCTACGTATAAACCACATTTTGTTTACCTATTCATGTGTCAATGAGCACTTGGGTTGCTTTTACCTTTTGGTTATTATGAATAATGCTGCTAGACACGAAGAAATGCAAATATCTCCTCAAGACCCTGCTTTCAATTCTTTTGGATATATACCCAGAAGTAGAATTCTGGATCATATGATAATTCTATTGTTAATTGTTTGATGAACCACCATAGTGTCTTCCACAATAGCTGCACAATTTTACATTCCTACAAACAGTATTCAAGAGTTCCAATTTCTTCATATGCTTACCAACTTATTTTCTTTTTTTGATAGTAGACATCCTAATGTGTATGAAATGGTACAGCAGCCCCCCCCCCATTATGTGCAGTTTCACCCTCTGAAGTTTCAGTTACCTATGAACAACTATGGTCTGAAAATGTTAAATGGAAAATTCCAGAAATAAACAATTCATAAGTTTTAAATTGCACGCCATCCTGAACAGCATGATGAAATATTGTGCTGTCCTTCTCAGTCCCACCTGGGATGTGAATCACCTCTTTGCCCAGTATATCCTGCCCTTAGTCACTTAATAGTTGTTTTGGTTTTCAGATCAATGGTCAAGGTATTTCATTACTTAATAGTGGCCCCAAAGTACAGGAGTAGTACAGGCAATTCAGATATGCCAAAGAGAAGCTGTAAAGTGCTTCCTTTAAGTGAAAAGGTGAATGTTCTTAACTTAACAAGGAAAGAAAAACAATTATGTGCTGAGGTTGCTAGGATCTACAGCAAAGACAAATCCTATATTTGTGAAATTGTGAAGAAGGAAAAAGAAATTCATGCTAGTTTTTCTTACTGCAACTCAGACTGCAAGAGTTATGGCCAGAGTGTGTGATAAGTGCTTAGTTAAGATGGAAATGGAAAAAGTCATTAAATTTGTACAATAAGATATGGAGAGAGAGAGAGAGAGGGAGACCACGTTCACATAAGTTTTATTATAATATACTGTTATAATTGTTCTATTTATTATTAATTATTGTTAACCTCTCACTGTGCCTAATTTATAAATTAAACTTTATCATAGGTATGTAAGTATAGGGAAAAACATACTATATATAGGGTTTGGTACTATCTGCATTTTCACGCATCCACAGGGGCTCTTGGGATGTATCCCTTGTGACTAAGGGGAGTCTACTGTATCTCATTCCATTTTGAATTTTAAATGCTGGATTAAAAATAACCTTCCTAGGCATAAAAGAGCAATCACACATAACAAATATTCAGTAAGTCAAAATCTAAGGAAACTTAAAACTCAGGGAGAACGTCAAGTCACTTTTGCTCTGATTACTTTTATTGGTCCAGAAGAAACAAAACTTTATAAATGAGTCTCAGTTCTGATAGCCTTGCATTCCAATGGGGATCAAATTCCATGTCTCCTACCCGAGGAATTTCACTAGGTCCCATTTGTTTATTTTTGTTTTTCTTTCCATTTCTCTAGGAGGTGGGTCAAAAAGGATCTTGCTGTGATTTATGTCATAGAGTGTTCTGCCTATGTTTTCCTCTAATAGTTTGATAGTGTCTGGTCTTATATTTAGGTCTTTAATCCATTTTGAGTTTATTTTTGTGTATGGTGTTAGGGTGTGTTCTAATTTCATTCTTTTACATGTAGCTGTCCAGTTTTCCCAGCACCACTTATTGAAGAGACTGTCTTTTCTCCATTGTATATTCTTGCCTCCTTTGTCATATATTAGGTGACCACAGGTGTGTGGGTTTATCTCTGGGCTTTCTATCCTGTTCCATTGATCTATATTTCTGTTTTTGTGCCAGTACCACACTGTCTTGGTTACTGTAGCTTTGTAGTAGAGAGTCTGATTCCTCCAGCTCCATTTTTTTCCCTCAAGATTGCTTTGGCTATTTGGGGTCTTTTGTGTCTCCATACAGATTTTAAGATTTTTTGTTCTAGTTCTGTAAAAAATGCCATTGGTAATTTGATAGGAATTGCACTGAATCTGTAGATTGCTTTGGGTAGTATAAGCATTTTCATAATATTGATTCTTCCAATACAAGAACATGGTATATCTCTCCATCTGTCGGCATCATGTTTAATTTCTTTCATCAGTGTCTTATAGTTTTCTGAGTACAGGTCTTTTACCACCTTAGGCAGGTTTATTCCTAGGTATTTTATTCTTTTTGTTGAAATGATAAATGGGATTATTTCCTTAATTTCTCTTTCTCATCTTTCATTGTTAGTGTATAGGAATGCAAGAGATTTCTGTGCATTAATTTTGTATCCTGTGACTTTACTAAATTCATTGACTAGCTCTAGCAGTTTTCTGGTGGCATCTTTAGGATTTTCTCTGTATAGTATCACGTCACCTGCAAACAGTGACAGTTTTACTTCTTCTTTTCCAACTTGGATTCCTTTTATTTCCTTTTCTTCTCTGATTGCCATGGCTAGGACTTCCATAACTATGTTGTCTTATTCCTGATCTTAGAGGAAATGCTTTCAGTTTTTCACTATTGAGAATAATGTTTGCTGTGGGTTTGTCATATATGGCCTTTATTATATTGAGGTAAGTTCCCTCTATGCCCACTTTCCGGAGAGTTTTAATCATAAATCGGTGTTGAATTTTGTCAAAAGCTTTTTCAGCATCTATTGAGATGATCATATGGTTTTTATTTACTCAATTTGTTAATATGGTGGATGGCATTGATTGATTTGCATATATTGAAGAATCCTTGCATCACTGGGATAAACCCCACTTGATCATGGTGTATGATCCTTTTAATGTGCTGTTAGATTCTGTTTGCTAGTATTTTGTTGAGGATTTTTGCATCTATGTTCATCAGTGATATTGGTCTGTAATTTTCTTTTTTTGTAGTATCTTTGTCTGGTTTTGGTATCAGGGTGATGGTGGCCTCATAGAATGAGTTTGGGAGTGTTCCTCCCTCTGCAATTTTTTGAAAGAGTTTGAGAAGGATAGATGTTAACTCTTCTCTAAATGTTTGATAGAATTCACCTGTGAAGCCATCTGGTCCTGGACTTTTGTTTGTTGTATCATTTTTAATCACAGTTTCAATTTCATTACTTGTGATTGGTCTTTTCATATATTCTATTTCTTCCTGGTTCAGTTTTGGAAGTTTGTACTTTTCTAAGAATTTGTCCATTTCTTCGAGGTTGTCCATTTTATTGGCATATTGTTGCTCGTAGTAGTCTTTTATGATCCTTTGTATTTCTCTGCTGTCATTTGTAACTTCTCCTTTTTCTTTTCTATTTTTTTTTATTTGAGTCCTCTCCCTTTCTTTCTTGATAAGTCTGGCTACATGTTTATCAATTTTGTTTATCTTCTCAAAGAACAAAATTTTAGTTTTATTGATCTTTGCTATTTTGTTTCTATTTCATTTGTTTCTGCTCTGATCTTTATGATTTCTTTCCTTCTATTGATACTAGCTTTGGGTTTTGTTTGTTCTTCTTTCTCTAGCTGCTGTAGATGTAAGGTTAGGCTGTTTATTTGAGATTTTTCTTGTTTCTTGTGGTAGGATTGTATTGCTATAAACTTTCTTCTAGAATTGCCTTTCCTTCATTACATAGGTTTTGGGTCATTGTGTTTCCATTGCCATTTGTTTCTAGGTGGAAATTCTGTATCTTGATTGAGGTGGTGGTAACATAGTTATATACATTTGCAAAACTCAGTAAACTATATTCTTTATATGGTGTACATTGTTATCCATAAATTATGCCACAATTCATATGATATAACAAAAATAAGCACAGAGGTAAAACTACAAGGAAAAGGGAGAAAATGATTATCCCAGTGATTTCCTCCATCTAGAGGAACATATGGGGGGGGAACTTCTAGCAATGTTCTATTCTTGACCTGAGTTGTGGCTATCTCAGTTTCACTTCATGGTTTTTTTTTTTTGTTAAACTGTAAATATATGTTTCATGTACTTTGCGTGTATGTAAGTATGTGTATGTATACATTTCACAGTAAAACAAAAAATGAAACATAACTAATTTCATAAGAACAGTGTTTTCCTCTTTTGCACTCATGGAGTGGAAAATCATGAGACAATCCTCATTACCATTCACAGTTAGGTAAGGGGTACAGTGAACAGAACATGTTACAGTGATCATGTTGGTGGAAGAACCTAAGCCTATTTATTTAAAACTATTTATGGCAAATGCCTTGTTTCAAAAAATATTTTAGTTGCATATAATTTCCCTCTGATGTAAGTATGGGATTTGGTCCCTGCTTCAGCGCCAAGTACAAGAGAAATTTCTCTAGATTTTGAGACAGAGACTCAAGTTAAGAGAGGTTTAACACCCTTGTAAAGTAAACTAGATTCTTTGGATTATGTTTGGACTCTGAAATGTATACTTTTCAGATAAGTGTTTTTTGTTCATGCTTTTGGTTTTTATTATTACCATGTTTATATTCCCAGTAAATTGCCATATTTTTTCATGGAAATGAGTTGATGCTTTTATTAGCCAGGATAAATTAGATTATGCCATGGTAATAAAAAATGGCAAAATCTCAGAGGATTAATAGAATACATGTTAAGTGCTCAGTCATACCAAGTTTCCTTTTGGTCTGGGTGGCTCTGCACACAGGGGTTCTCTATGTGGTGCAAGGTCAGGATGCTGGGCTGCTTCAATCTCATGGTACCTCCATGTCAAAAGGCACTTCCAGGACCACCAATGCAGGGTGCGGGGGCAGGGGGAAAGGAGAGCTGCACAGTCAAGCACTGGCAATGAAATGCTTCCGCAAGCAAGTGATGCATGCCATGCATTTCATTGGCTAAAGGAAGTCACATGTTTATTACGTTCTGGGGAGGGTTGGCGGGTGGGCAGGGAAGCGTAATTCTCCTACATGGTCAGAAGGAGAGGAGAACTGATGTGTTTGTTAGCAGTATAATGTCCGCCTCCATTACATAGCAGAATTAGGCCAAAGTAATGTTATATTTTGTAAAGATGAATTGAGTCCCACTCAAATGGCAAGCATAATGATGATGATAATATCTTACTTTTGTTCAATACTTTGGAAGTTATGAAGCATTTTCTCAACATATTTTTTATTCATTTATTCAGCAGAGTTTAAAGCAATGGTTATGGGCCAGGCACTATGCTAGGTACATGTGAATAAGACAGAGGCTCTGCCCTTCTGCATGATAATCATGTGGTAATTGCAGTATAAAAGCTTGGATGGGTACAATGATGGCCAGGATGAGAGTGCTCTGTATCATCAGGGAAAGAAAGAGGAAGACTGCTTACATGAAGTGATACTTAAGTCGGGGTTTCAAAGATAAGTATAAATTTATCAAGCAGAAGGGATGGGGAGATGGGAAAGACAATATAGAGAGTGAGAAAAACAAGTGAAAAGGTACACAGAGTTATCTTACATGTTCTCCCAAACCTCCAGGAATTAGGTACCTGCCACTCTCGCAATTGTATAGGTAAGGAAACTAAGGTACAAAGAAGGAAATGATTTTTCTCAGCTCATAAACTTACTACAACGCAGACTAGAACTGAAGTCTTTTTTAATCCTATGTTCTAAACACACATCATTAGCATCTAAACAAAAAACACATTTTAAAGTAATGAACATATATAATTCCATAATTAATGGTTGGCATAAAATCAATATTCAGTAAAGGATGGTAAAATGTTAAAGCTCTAGATGACTCTGCCTACTATGCACAAGGTATTTTTGCTCCATATGGGCAAAAATTGCATCTCTCTCTCTCTTTTTTTAAATTGAGGTATAATTGACATATAACATTATATTAGTTTCAGGTGTACAGTGTTATGATTTAAGATTTGTGTATATTGTGGAATGATCAACACAATAAGTCTAGTTAACATTCATCATCACACATAGTTACAAAAGTTTTTTTTTCTTGTGATGAAAACTTTTAAAGTTTACTCTTTTAGCCACTTTCAAATATGCAACACAATATTATTAACTATACTCACCATGCTGTATATTACATCCCCCTGACATTTATTTCATACCTGGAAATCTGTACCTCTCATGTTCCTTTTTTATAATCATATCTGTGGTTTCAAGTACAGTATCTGATACATTATAGGTTCTGTATAAGCATTTATGGAAGGAAGGAAGGAAGGAAGGAAAGAAGGAAGGAGGAAGGGAGGAAAGAATCTCTTAAGTCCTTACTTTTAAACTAATGGGAAAAGTTTCCTTAATCTATTTGAGCACTAAAATAATCCCTTAATTTGCATTCATAGGCCTTCCAGTCCACTATATGTTTTTGTATGAGATAGTTCATTTTTCACTATGACGTACAGTAGTTAGGACATAGAAGCATGGGTCACAGGGAAAAAGCCCAGTGCAGTGCTTTGAACATGGTAGCTATTCCCTAAGCATTCATTGAATGGCTGAATGGCAAAGTCAGGTCAGTCATTATTCATCTGAAACAACACATCTGTGTGGTTTAAACCTTCAGAGACTAGAGATTTATTACACATTAGCGATTACTTCAAACACTGGAGATTAATGATGCATGAGATATTACTTCGGACTTCAGTGATCTCAGGAGTTTAGTAAACACTGCAAGCTCTCCAGTCAGTATTGAAAGGTCTGATGGGGCCACAGCAGGCCTTATTTATAGAAAGTCTGGTTCTGCACCAGTGAAGGGTCTGCCCTTTTTACTGTGAGAGAAGATTCAAAAGAGGGTCTAGGGTGATTGCACGTCAGTACTTATCTCAGTGGTATATCAAAATGCCCCAGGCAGTCACCTTCAGGATTAACCATCTTCGTGTGGCTATTCAGCCTTGCGGCTGAAAACACAGAAGCTAAAGGCCACCTATCAGTCAGCAATGAGTTATAACAACTTACTATGCACCAAAGAGTACATCAGTCAGTCATTGAAATGGATACTAGAGAAACAAACATAAGGAGTATTCTTTGCTCTTAAGAAGGATGCAAACCAGATGGGGCAGTATAAGACGATAATGAAAGAAGTCTTGAATCAAGTGTCAAATAATCGGCCAATAGCTCTACAAGAAAGGAGAGGCCACAGGGTACCAGGAGCTCCTAGGAAGACTTAATGAAGGGAACGACACTTGAGGTTGCTTAGTTTTGGACACTCACTCCTGCCTTCGGACTCCTGTGATCCAGGCACACAGTATTTCACCCCATGTGAAATACACACATATATTTCCTGCGACATATATGAAATTATAGGTGTCCTGAAGTTATTCATGGGCTGCTCACTCTGCCTAGAATATTTTTCCTCCACTTTTCAGCCTGGCTGAAGCCCTCTTCAAGGTCCAGGTTAAAGATGGCTTCCTTTCCCAGGGCGCTCCCCACCTCCTTCGGCACCCGGGCAAAAGTTAATCACTTCCTCCTTAGCGCTCCGACAGCCCTTTGTACGTGTGTCTCTGATGCAGCACTAACCACGCTGCACTGTAATGAATTGTTCATGTGTCTGCTTCCCCACTTCATGCTGCCTGGCAAGGCATGAGCCCTCATTAAATACTGCTCGTATGGGTGGATGGATAAATTAGCTGCAGGAGAGCTTTCTAATGAGAGACCAGTGGGAGATCTGGTAAGATGCGTTCAGACTTTGAAGGACCTTTTAAAGACAAGCCAAAGGGATGGGGGGGAAGGAAGGAAGGAAAAAAGGAAGTAAAAGATATGCTTAAGTAGGTTAAGGGAAAAGACTGGAGCTGGATTATTTTTTTAGATGACCCAGAAAATAAAAGCCCTCCATAATCCTACTTCTCAGTGTTATCTACTATGAGCATTGTTTGTGGCTCACCAGCAGTTTTTCTATGCATAGAAATACATTGGAAAATTTCCCTACTGCTTACATTACCACTATTCATGTAGGAGAGTGTCCAAAAATCCAGCCAGGCAACAAATATTTATCGTGTGCTTATGAATTACTATATAATTGTAGACAAACCAAACATTATCCCTGCCTTCCATGGATTTTACAGTACAGTGGATAAAACAGCACCTAAAAAATTATATATTGTTAAGTAGATGATTAAAATGTGCAAAGGCTCATCTCCACCATTGCTCTGGATGTTTTCAGCAGAGGCATGATATGATGAAAGCAGTACTTAGAATGATTAAGTTGCCAGCAGAATAAATTGAAAAGGATAAATGTTATGGGGAGCTGGGCATGGGTAATGGCAATGAGAATAGAGAAAAAAAGTGAACCCAAGAAATACTTTAAAGCAAAATTTCTTAATCTGTGGACCATTTGGGGCTACAAGGATAACTATAGAATTCTGAACCCTCAAGTTTAGACTTTATGTATAGTTTATCTATGTATTTTTCTATGGACAGTAAGTTTTATACGTTTCATTAACCTCTCTGTAGGGCAATATAGCATAGTGTTTTAAGATCACTGACACTGGAGTTAGAAAACCTAGGTTCAAACACTATATCACTTACTAGCTTTGAAACCTTAGTAGAGTTACTTAACCTTCTAGAGATAACAAAGCAACAAAAGAGCAACAATGTAAAGTACCTATAACCCAACTGTTTTTATTCTACAGGGTCCATTATCCAAAAGATAAAAACCAATACTTTAAATAAAGAATGGATGGGAATTCCCTAGAGGTCCGGTGGTTAGGACTCTGAGTTTCCAGTGCTGGGGGCCTGGGTTCGATTCTTGGTTAGGGAACTAAGATCTCGCAAGCCACGTGCCATGGCCAAAAAAATAAAATAACATAACATAAATAAAAATAAATAAATAATAGGAAAGAATAGACAAGGCTTGATGTCAGACTGATAATGAGGGAGGAGAGAGGAGAAGGAGTAGAAGAAAAGGGATTCTGGCAGAGGAGGTAAAATGGATTAAGATTTACCATAGGAGCATGAAGGACTCCCAGAACAGTCCACCTGTAGTGCACAGTTTTCAGAATGCAAGGAGGGGCCAGATTATTGACTTGCTTTCACAGGTTTAGAGAGTTTGGATCACTTTGCTGATTATCAAAAATGTTGACTCATTTTCACTGAATACTAAAAGCAGATGTGACAGAGTGGGGAAGGGAGGAGGGAGGAGAAGAAAGCTGAATGGGAGAATGGGGGTGGACAAGAAGACTTCCAAGGTCCTTCAAATTCTGAACATCTATAAGTAGACACTACTGTCATTGCAACTGATGAAATCATACTTGACTGGGAGTTGGGGAGGAACTTCAAGACTTTATTTACAATTAATAATGTAATATAATACATTACACTATAATAATAATGTCTCTGTCTCAACAGAGACACCCTGACAAGATTCAAAGTTGTCAAAGATCATACAACTTAAACATGTGTATCTCACTGCCAGACCACACCATCTATAGTATGCTGTCAGTTAATGTATTTATCTTACTATATTTTCTCCTTTTCCTTTTATAATTTTGAGACTAAACTATAGAAATGCTATAAACTGACCATTAAATTATTTTTGTTATACTTCCTTCATTGATTAGTACTTGTGTGTATCTTTCAACTGTCTTAGAAATAATAGAGTTGTATTGCATTGTTTTGTGTTTTATAATCTTCTTTTGACTTAAAAATACTTTTTAATGCACAAAAAATAGAAGTGACCTGGGCCTCTCTTGTTGTCTAAGTAATCCTTAAGATCTGTTAAGCCACTGTGATAAAAGTGGCAGAAAGTGGCACCTCGGGCTAGGAGAGCACAACATTTTTAAAGGACTCTGGAGAATTTCTGCTCTAGCTGTAACTTGAACACTGTAAAAAAAATAGAAGAAAGAAAGAAAGGAAGGAAGGAAGGAAGGGAAGAAGGAAGGAAGGGAGAAAGGAAGAAAGACAGAGGGAGGGAGGGAGGGAGGAAGGGAGGGAGGGAGGAAGAAAGAAAGAAGGAAAGAAAAAAGGAGAGAAAGTGGGGTACCTTCAAGATGGTGGAAAAGTAAGACATGGAGATCATCCTCCTCCCCACAAATACATCAGAAATACATCTACACATGGAACAACTCCTACAGAACACCCACTGAACGCTGGCAGAAGACCTCAGACCTCCCAAAAGGCAAGAAACTCCCAACGTACCTGGGTAGGGCAAAAGAAAAAAGAAAAAATAGAGACCAATAGGGATAGGACCTGCACCAGTGGGAGGGAGCTGTGAAGGAGGAAAGGTTTCCACACACTAGGAAGCCCCTTCACGGGCGGAGACTGCGGGTGACAGAGGGGGTAAGCTTCGGAGCCACGGAGGAGAGCGCAGCAACAGAGGTGCAAAGGGCACAGTGGAGAGATTCCCGCACAGAGGATCGGTGCCGACCGGCACTCACCAGCCCGAGAGGCTTGACTGCTCACGCGCCGGGACGGGCGGGGCTGGGAGCTGAGGCTCGGGCTTCGGAGGTTGGATCCCAGGGAGAGGACTGGGGTTGGCGGCGTGAACACAGCCTGAAGGGGTTAGTGCACCACGGCTGGCCGGGAGGGAGTCCGGGAAAAAGTCTGGAGCTGCCAAAGAGGCAAGAGACTTTTTCTTCCCTCTTTGTTTCCTGGTGCCGGAGGAGAGGGGATTAAGAGCGCGGCGTAAATGAGCTCCAGAAACCGGCGTGAATCGCAGCTATCAGCGCGGACCCCAGAGACGGGCATGGGATGCTAAGGCTGCTGCTGCCGCCACCAAGAAGCATTGCGTGCGAGCACAGGTCACTATCCACACCGCCCCTCCCGGGAGCCTGTGCAGCCCGCCACTGCTAGGGTCCCGTGATCCAGGGACAACTTCCCCGGGAGAACGCACGGGGCACCTAGGGCTGGTGCAACGTCCCACTGGCCTCTGCCACCGCAGGCTCGCCCCGCATTCTGTGTCCCTCCCTCCCCCCTGGCCTGAGTGAGCCAGAGCCCCCGAATCAGCGGCTCCTTTAACCCCGAAAAACAGACGCCCTCAGGCGACCTACACGCAGAGGCGGGGCCAGATCCAAAGCTGAGCCCCAGGAGCTGTGTAAACAAAGAAGAGAAAGGGAAATTTCTCCCAGCAGCTTCAGGAGCAGCAGATTAAATCTCCATAATCAACTTGATGTACCTGCATCTGTGGAAATACCTGAATAGACAACGAATCATCCCAAATTGAGGCAGTGGACTTTGAGAGCAAGATATATATATATATTTCCTTTTCCTCTTTTTGTGAGTGTGTATGTGTATGCTTCTTTGTGTAATTTTGTCTATATAGCTTTGCCTTTACCATTTGTCCTAGGGTTCTGTCTGCCTGTGTTTTTTTTGTTTGTTTGTTCTTTAGTATAGTTTTTAGTGCTTCTTATCATTGGTGGATTTGTTTTTTGGTTTGGTTGTTCTCTTCATTCTTTGTTTCTTTTTTTTATTACTTGTAAATTTTTTATAATTATTTTTTATTTTAATAACTATTTTATTTTATTATTATTAGTTTTACATTCTTTCTTTTTTTCTCCCTTTTATTCTGAGTCATGTGGATGACAGAATATTGGTGCTCTGGCCAGGTGTCAGACCTGTGCCTCTGAGGTGGAAGAGCCAAGTACAGGACATTGGTTCACCAGAGACCACCCAGCTCCACATAATGGCAAATGGCAAAAATCTCCCAGAGATCTCCATCTCAATGCCAAGACCCAGCTCCACTCAATGACCAGCAAACTACAGTGCTGGACACCCTATGCCAAACAACAAGCAAGACAGGAACACAACCCTACCCATTAGCAGAGAGGCTGCCTAAAATCATAAAAAGGTCACAGCCACCCCAAAACACACCACTGGACGCAGACCTGCCCACCAGAAAGACAAGATCCAGCCTCATCCACCAGAACACAGGCACTAGTCCCTCCACCAGGAAGCCTACACAACCAACTGAACCAACCTTAGCCACTGGGGACAGACACCAAAAACAACGGGAGCTATGAACCTGCAACCTGTGAAAAGGAGACACCAAACACAGTAAGTTAAGGAAAATGAGAAGACAGAGAAACACAGCAGACGAAGGAGCAAAGTAAAAACCCACCAGACCAAACAAATGAAGAGGAAATAGTCAGTCTACCTGAAAAAGAATTCATAGTAATGATAGTAAAGATGATCCAAAATCTTGGAAATAGAATGGAGAAATTACAAGAAATGTTTAACAAGGACCTAGAAGAACTAAAGAGCAAACAAAAAAATGATGAACAACACAATAAATGAACTTAAAAATTCTCTAGAAGGAATCAATAGCAGAATAACTGAGGAAGAAGAATGGATAAGTGACCTGGAAGATAAAATAGTGGAACTAATTATCACAGAGCTGAATAAAGAAAAAAGAATAAAAAGAATTGAGGACAGTCTCAGAGACCTCTGGGACAACATTAAATGCACTAAAATTTGAATTACAGGGGTCCCAGAAGAAGAAGAGAAAAAGAAAGGGACTGAGAAAATATTTGAAGAGATTATAGTTGGAAACTTCCCTAATATGGGAAAGGAAATAGTTAATCAAGTCCAGGAAGCACAGAGAGTCCAATACAGGATAAATCCAAGGAAAAACATGCCAGGACACATATTAATCAAAGTATGAAAAATTAAATACAAAGAAAATATATTAAAAGCAGCAAGAGAAAAACAACAAATAACATACAAGGGAATCCCCACAAGGTTAACAGCTGATCTTTCAGCAGAAACTCTGCAATCCAGAAGGGAGTGGCAGGACAGATTTAAAGTGATGAAAGGGAAGAACCTACAACCAAGTTTACTCTATCCAGCAAGGATCTCATTCAGATTTGACGGAGAAATTAAAACCTTTACAGACAAGCAAAAAAGAGAATTTAAAAGCTAAGAGAATTCAGCACCACCAAAGCAGCTTTACAACAAATACTAAAGGAATTTCTCTAGGCAGGAAACACAAGAGAAGGAAAAGACCTATAATAACAAACCCCAAACAATTAAGAAACTGGTAACAGGAACATACACACTGATAATTACCTTAAATGTAAATGGATTAAATGCTCCAACCAAAAGATATAGACTGGCTGAATGGATACAAAAACAAGACCAGTACATATGCTGTCTACAAGAGACCCACTTCAGACCTAGGGACACATACAGACTGAAAGTAAGGGGATGGAAGAAGACATTCCATACAAATGGAAATCAAAAGAAAGCTGGAGTAGCAATTCTCATATCAGACAAAATAGACTTTAAAATAAGGACTATTACAGGAGACAAAGAAGGACACTACATAATGATCAAGAGTTCAATCGAAGAAGAAGATAAAACAATTGTAAATATTTGTGCACCTAACATAGGAGCAGCTCAATACATAAGGCAAATGCTAACAGCCATTAAAGGGAAAATCGACAGTAACACAATCACAGTAGGGGACTTTAACACCCCACTTTCACCAATGGACAGATCATCCAAAATGAAAATAAATAAGGAACCACAAGCTTTAAATGATACATTAAACAAGATGGACTTAATTGATATTTATAGGACATTCCATTCAAAAACAACAGAATACATTTTGTTCTCAAGTGCTCATGGCACATTCACCAGGATAGATCATATCTTGGGTCACAAATCAAGCTCTGGTAAATGTAAGAAAGCTGAAATTGTATCAAGTATCTTTTCCAACCACAGTGGTATGAGACTAAATATCAATTACAGGAAAAAATCTGTAAAAAATACAAACACATGGAGGCTAAACAATACACTACTTAATAACCAAGAGATCACTGAAGAAATCAAAGAGGGAATCAAAAAATACCTAAAAACAAATAACAACGAAAACACGATGACTCAAAACCTATGGGATGTGGCAAAGGCAGTTGTAAGAGGGAAGTTTATAGTTACAATCCTACCTTAAGAAACAAGAAACATCTCAAATAAACAACCTAACCTTACACCTAAAGCAATTAGAGAAAGAAGAACAAAAAAACCCCAGAGTTAGCAGAAGGAAAGAAATCAGAAAAAACTGCACAGAAATAAATGAAAAAGAAATGAAGGAAATGATAGCAAATCAGTAAAACTAAAAGCTGGTTCTTTGAGAAGATAAACAAAATTGATAAACCATTAGCCAGACTCATCAAGAAAAAAGTGGAGAAGACTCAAATCAATAGAATTAGAAATGAAAAAGGAGGAGTAACAACTGACACTGCAGAAATACAAAGGATCATGGGAGATTACTACAAGCAACTCTATGCCAATAAAATGGACAACCTGGAAGAATTGGACAAATTCGTAGAAAAGCACAACCTTCTGAGACTGAACCAGGAAGAAACAGAAAATATAAACAGACCAATCACAAGCACTGAAATTGAAACTGTGATTAAAAATTTTCCAACAAACAAAAGCCCATGACCAGAAGGCTTCATGGGCAAATTCTATTAAATATTTAGAGAAGAGCTAACACCTAACCTTCTCAAACTCTTCAAAAATATAGCAGAGGGAGGAACACTCCCAAACTCATTCTTCGAGGCCACCATAACCCTGATACCAAAACCCAAGCAAAGATGTCTCAAAGAAAGAGAAGTACAGACCAATATCACTGATGAACATAGTTGTAAAAATCCTCAAAAAAATACTAGCAAACAGATCCAACATCACATTAAAAGGATCATACACCATGATCAAGTGGGTTTTATCCCAGGAATGCAGGGATTCTTCAATATATGCAAATCAATGAATGTGATACACCATATTAACAAATTGAAGAATAAAAACCATATGATCATCTCAAAAGATGCAGAAAAAGCTTTTGACAAAATTCAACACACATTTATGATAAAAACCCTCCAGAAAGTAGGCATAGAGGGAACTTACCTGAACATAATAAAGTCCATATATGACAAATAAACAGCCAACATCATCCTTATGGTGAGAAGCTGAAACCATTTCCACTAAGATCAGGAACAAGACAAAGTTGCCCACTCTCGCCACTATTATTCAACATAATTTTGGAAGTTTTAGCCACATCAACCAGAGAAGAAAAAGAAGTAAAAGGAATCCAAACTGGAAAAGAAGAAGTAAAACTGTCACTGTTTGCAGATGACATGATACTATACATAGAGAATCCTAAAGATGCTACCAGAAAACTACTAGAGCTAATCAATGAATTTGGTAAAGTAGCAGCATACAAAGTTAATGCACAAAAATCTCTTGCATTCCTATACAGTAATGATGAAAAATCTGAAAGTGAAATTAAGAAAATACTCCCATTGACCACTGCAACAAAAAGAATAAAATATTAGGAATAAACCTACCTAAGGAGACAAAAGACCTGTATACAGAAAATTATAAGACACTGATGAAAGAAATTAAAGATGTTACAAATAGATGAAGAGATATACCATGTTCTTGGATTGGAAGAATCAACATTGTGAAAATGGCTAATACCCAAAGCAATCTACAGATTCAATGCAATCCCAATCAAACCACCAGTTGCATTTTTCACAGAACTAGAACAAAAAATTTCACAATTTTTTTTGAAACACAGAAAACCCCGAATAGCCAAAGCAATCTTGAGAAAGAAAAACAGAGCTGGAGGAATCAGGCTCCTGGATTTCAGACTATACTACAAAGCTACAGTAATCAAGACAGTATGGTACTGGCACAAAAACAGAAATATAGATCAATGGAACAGGATAGAAAGCCCAGAGATATACCCAGCACATACGGTCACCTTATCTTTGATAAAGGAGGCAAGAATATACAATGGAGAAAAGAGAGCCTCTTCAATAAGTGGTGCTTGGAAAACTGGACAGCTACATGTAAAAGAATGAAATTAGAACACTCCCTCACACCATACACAAAAATAAACTCAAAATGGATTAGAGACCCAAATGTAAGACTAGACACTATAAAACTCTTAGAGGAAAACACAGGGAGAACACTCTATGACATAAATCACAGCAAGATCTTTTTTGACCCACCTCCTAGAGAAATGGAAATAAAAACAAAAATAAACAAATGGCACCTAATGAAACTTAAAAGCTTTTGCACAACAAAGGACACCATAAACAAAACGAAAAGACAGCCCTCAGAATGGGAGAAAATATTCGCAAATGAAGCAACTGACAATGGATTAATCTCCAAAATTTACAAGCAGCTAATGCCGCTCAATATCAAAACAACAAACAGCCCAATCCAAAAATAGGCAGAAGACCTAAATAGACATTTCTCCAAAGAAGATATACAGATTGCCAATAAACACACAAAAGGATGCTCAACATCACTAATCATTAGAGAAATGCAAATCAAAACTACAATGAGGTATCACCTCACACCAGTCAGAATGGCCATCATCAAAAAATCTACAAACAGTAAATTCTGGAGAGGATGTGGAGAAAAGGGAACGCCTCTTGTACTGTGGGTGGGAATGTAAATTGATACAGCCACTATGGAGAACAGTATGGAGGTTCCTTTGAAACCTAAAAACAGAACTACCATACGACACATCAATCCCACTATTGGGCATATACCCTTAGAAAACCATAATTCAAAGAGTCATGTACCACAATGTTCATTGCAGCTCTATTTACAATAGCCAAGACATGGAAGCAACCTAAGTGTCCCCCAACAGATAACTGGATAAAGAAGATGTGGCACATATATACAATGGAATATTACTCAGCCTTAAAAAGAAATGAAATTGAGTTATTTGTAGTGAGGTGGATGGACCTAGAGTCTGTCATACAGAGTGAAGTAAGTCAGAAAGAGAAAAACAAATACTGTATGCTAACACATATATATGGTATCTAAAAAAAAAAATGGTTATGAAGAACCCAGGGCCAGGACAGGTATAAAGACGCAGAACTACTAGAAATGGACTTGAGGACACAGGGAGGGGGAAGGGTAAGCTGGGACAAAGTGAGAGAGTGGCATGGACATATATACATTACTAAATGTAAAATCGATAACTAGTGGGAAGCAGCCACATAGCACAGGGAGATCAGCTCAGTGCTTTGGGACCGCTTGGAGGGATGGGATATGAAGGGTGGGAGGGAGGGAGATGCAAGAGGGAAGAGATATGGGGATGTATGTATATGTATGGCTAATTCACTTTGTTATAAAGCAGAAACTAACACACCATTGTAAAGCAATTATACACCAATAAAGATGTTAAAAAAAAAAGGAGAGAAGGAAAAATGCAGGTTATTTTCCATTTACTGCTAAGCAAATGTTTGTCTTCAATAAGACAGGTCACAAGTGCTCTTTGAAGATCTATTTTTTATTTGCCTATGAACTTAGGAAATAAAAAGAAATTAAAATGTATGGTTTTCTGTTCTCAAGCTCTCAATCTGACTGTGGCATCAAGATTTATGTCTAGGAAATAACTACGAAATAAAAGTAGACAAACCCTGGACCATCCCTTGGGATGCTGTTTTCCTATTTCTTTCCTTTTATGGTGTAGGAGGACAGTTTGTAATAATGTCTTTATTTATATAAAGCCCAAACTATATCTCCAGGCTGATGATGCTAAATGCATCCCATTTCCTGAACACAATGTGTAAAGCACTAAGCGCACGCCATGTTCATCATCCCTTCCAGAAAAAAGATATTTCCTCGCACCCAAAGTTACCTGGATTAGTGTCATGTGACCCTGTTACCTGGCCAAAATTGATTGAACCAGAAATCAGGGTCAAAAGTAATTGTCAAGAACTGAGGATAGTAATAGAACTAAATATTTAATGAGCACTTAAGTCTGTGAGTCAAACACTATGCTGAGTTCTCCATTGGATTGTTTTGTTTAATCTTCACAACAGTCTTATGAGATTGGCCAGAATATTATCAAATAACAATACACATATAGTTACAGAGATACCCTGACAGGATTGAAAAAGTTGTCAGTAATCATCCAACTTTAACTGCGTGTCTCATGACCAGCCCACATCATCACAGAGGCTTAGAAACTGGTCCAATGTCACAGGCTGATAAGTGGGGCTGCTGGGGCTTGAACCCATCTTTCTGTTTGCCTCACCCTAGAGCCCTTACTCCTCACCCTTAGCCTGAGTGGTTAGCTCAGCCTGTTCAACAGGGATGTTCCATATTGGTTGGCTTGACTGAATCAAATCCTCTCTCCCTGGAGGGTATGTTGAATGTGATATTTTTAGAGAGAGAGGATGGAAGTAACAGAAATATAAAAGAAGTAAAAATAAGAGAAAAGGCTTAGGAGAATGGACGTTAGCAGAAACCAGGAAGATTGAGATGATAGCTATGTCATTAGGGATAAGGCAAAGTCACAGAAATGCTGAACACAGTAAATGACCCTGAAAATAAGTTCATTTGTATCATTTTTAAAAAGATTCCTCATATAAGCAATATCATACTTCACTTAGTATGATAATCTCCAGGTCTGTCCATGTTGCTGCAAATAGCATTATTTCATTCTTTTTAATGACTGAGTTATATTCCACCATATATATGTACCACATCTTCTTTATCCATTCCTCTGTCAATGGACATTTACATTGCTTCCATGTCTTGGCTAGTGTAAACAGCACTGCAATGAACATTGGGGTGCATGTACCCTTTTAACCATGTTTTTCTCCAAATATATGCCCAGGAGTAGAATTGCTGGGTCATATGGTAGCTCTAGAGAATGAATTTATGGTTACCAGAAGGGAAGGGTGGGGGAGGGATAGACTGGGAGTTTGGGATTGACATGTACATATTGCTATATTTAAAATAGATAACTGGGGACTTCCCTGGTGGTCCAGTGGTTGGGATTTTGCCTTCCAATGCGGGGGGTGTGGGTTCGATCCCTGGTCAGGGAGCTAGGATCCAACATGCCTCTCAGCCAAAAAACCAAAACATAAAACAGAAGCAATATTGTAACAAATTCATAGAGACTTAAAAAAATAAGATAAAATAGATAACCAACAAGGACCTACTGTACTGCATAGGGCACTCTGCTCAATATTCTGTAATAACCTAAACGACAAAAGAATTTGAAAAAAACAGATACATGTATATGGATAACTGAATCACTTTGCTGTACATCTGAAACTAACACCACATTGTTAATCAACTATACTCTAACATAAAATAAAAAATTTTTAAAATAAAAGTAAGCAAATAAAAAAAATAATGACCCTGAAAGATATTCAGCATTCCAGCTTCACTAGGCCTGATGCTGTGACACCTCTTCAAAGAAGTTACCTGAGCACATCTCTGCCCTCACTCCCTGAGCAGCCCTAAGTGACACAGAAATGATCTTTGGCTTGGGCAACAATTAGGTTCCTAAATAAACTGTCAGAGAAGAAAGTTAACTCTGGTACCTAAAACACATGGAGTGCTCTTTAATTAATGACATAGATTACCCGCATTTCAAGAGAATTTAAGAGCTAATTTGACTATGAATTCACACCAGTTAAAAGCTTACTTGAAGCAGTTTCTGAGACTGAGTCTTGGTAGTTTTCCAGCCCCTCAGCTTCTTGAAGTTGTCTCCCAGCATTAAATTAGGCCACCGTTGAGTGAAGATATAGTATTATAGTTTTTGCTCTAAAGGAGAGTCATGTAAGGAGCATCATTTGAAATAATAAATTCATTTTGTTTCACTGGAAGGAAAAGTTCATTTTTCCAGGTGAATTCCTTTAATCATAAAGAGAATTTTAATAATGGATCTCAGATGCCTGGGACCATTTATACAGCTGCTGTTTCAAGTACTTTTTGTTCTCACTTAAAAAAAAAATGACCTGTTTTATATGTTTTACTATGATACATTATCCCGGACATTTTTGAAAGTGTTAGGTTGAACCATCTGAAGTTGGCAGTAGACAATCATTTTTAACCTGCAGAAGGAGCAATTCCAGATGGTTCAACCTGTAAATTAGAAGTAAATACTTTTGGATATAAATGCATGGGGAAAATTCCCAAAGGGAATATGGCAAAATTTTAACTGAAATCCTGTAGTGGGACAATATACGCTTTTTATTTTTTATTTCCTGCTTTTTGTATTTCCTAAATTTTCTATTGCTTCTACTTTACTCAACAACATTGTTGCTTCTTTTTCTTTACTTCTTTCATAGATTGTGCCTTAATACCTTGTACCTATTACCCTGTACTTATTATCCACAGTAACTACCTTGCACTTATTACCCTGTGATTATTATCTCGTATTGCACCTTTTTTAAAGGAACAAACCCTATGTGTCTCTTCTGTGAATTTCTTGAGAGCAAATACTGTGTCTATTTTATCTTTATAGTCACTGTACCTGGCACACAGGAGGGATTCAACAAATGTTTTACCAATTGAATGAATAAATGTATCTATGTCTGGCTTAACCAAATCAGAACACAATTCATATACAGTTTTTTCAAGTAATTGATTTTTCTAAAAATAATTGAATAAAGCTTCATAATGACTTCTCATACTTTACATCTTCTATTAATGTGCTAACCTTTGGATGACATACATTCTTATATTATATTCAGGTGACGTTTACATTTCTTTTCAGCTTATTCTGACCAAACAGTAGCTTTTAGCATTGCCTGACTATAGCTCAAAGATCATACTTGGATGTTTTCCAGAGTTTTTAAATTGAACAGAGGCCATGTTCAAAGGATGTCCTTGACTCTTGTCCTTGTGGCTTGGAATTGTTTCTTTTAATGAACCTAGGATATCCCAATTCTACAGCAGATAACCTTGAGGGCATTTTGACTCAGAGCTTTCCTCTGTGTTTCAGCCTGTGTAGTTTACAGCATCTCTTTAAGAATGACCAGTTTCAGATCATAATGATGCCTTGGGCTGAAATGTATCAACAGCTCCACTTTCCCATGTACACAGAGGTGATAGGCTGTGATAAAAGCCAATGCTTCTCAAAAGTTAATGTGGGGCTTCCCTGGTGGTGCAGTGGTTGAGAATCCGCCTGCTGATGCAGGGGACACGGGTTCGTGCCCCGGTCCGGGAAGATCCCACATGCCACAGAGTGGCTGGGCCTGTGAGCCATGGCCGCTGAGCCTGCGCATCAGGAGCCTGTGCTCCGCAACGGGAGAGGCCACAACAGTGAGAGGCCCGCGTACTGCAAACAACAACAACAAAAAAAGTTAATGTGCATACAAGTCACCTGGGAATCTTGTTAAAAAGCAGATTCTGATTCAGTTGGTCTGGGTTGGGCCCAAGGTTCTGCTTTCTAACAAGGTGCTGCAGGTCTCGGT
>NW_006775074.1:1845882-1846083 GCF_000442215.2 Lipotes vexillifer
AGGAGCCTGTTCCGCAACGGGAGAGGCCACAACAGTGAGAGGCCCGCGTACTGCAAACAACAACAACAAAAAAAGTTAATGTGCATACAAGTCACCTGGGAATCTTGTTAAAAAGCAGATTCTGATTCAGTTGGTCTGGGTTGGGCCCAAGGTTCTGCTTTCTAACAAGGTGCTGCAGGTCTCGGTCCACAATTTCAGCAG
>NW_006775074.1:1846093-1858533 GCF_000442215.2 Lipotes vexillifer
AAGACTGTAAGTCTTCTTGTGTAGCCCTTGGTATTCTTAAGTGCTCCAATTTTGGAGTCTTAAGAGGGCTCATCTCTAGTAAAAGTTCCACAGGCTGGTGGCATTGCATATAAGCCCTGCCCCAGGTTAGCTAAGGTTTCTGGTGGTTCTCCATCCCCCTTCATCTTTCTAAATGCCCTCTACAAGGTGCCTCATGGAAGCTCAGGGTTCTCACTGTGGCTTTCTAACTGGGCATCCATAGGCTTTCCCTATTCTCCAAATGTCCTGTCATGCATCCAATCAATCCAAGTTCCCACTTGAAATTAATTTGAAGAACCAATGCTCAATAATGTGTCAATAGACAACACAGTTTAATGTGGTGATTTTCAATTTGAAAACAAGTCTTTCGTTTACATCCTTGCTCTGCCATTCACTAGCTATGGATCTCAGCAAGTCATGTAGTGCCTGTGGTAGGCTGAATAATATCTCCCAAAGATCCCTAATCCCTGGACTGTTACCTTGTGTTGCAAAAGGGACTTTAAAGATGTGATTACATTAGGATTTTGAGATGGGGAGATCCTGTATTATCTCGGTGTGCCCAGTGTAATGAGAGGAACCCTTATAAGAGGGAGGCTTGAAAATAAAGTGGGAGAAGGCAATGTGAAGATGGAAACAGAGATAGGAGTGATGCAGCCACAAGCCAAGACAGTCTCTAGAAGCTAGAAGAGGCAAGGAACAGACTCTCCTGGAACCTCTAGAAGGAACCAACACTTCTGATTGATTTTAGTCTCGTAAAACTGATGTTAGACTTCTGGCCTCCAGAACTGTAAGAGAATAAATTGCATTGTTTTAAGCCACTAGGTCTGTGGTAATTTCTCAAAACAGCATTGGGAAATTAATACAAAGTTTCTGTTTCTTAGTCTGTAAAATGGGGCTAATGATAGCAAGGCTAATAGCAGCATTGACATGAGTTTTCAAAGGGATGCCTTCCTAATTGAGGACACCTGAATCAAATGCACCTTGTCTGTAAAAGCAGTGCTCAAAGAAGAGGACAGACAGATTTAAAAGAAAAAGTAAAGAGATTTTATTTTGTGTTAGGCACTAAGTTTCTGTTCTGAAGGAACTCACAGTGAGCTTTGCATAGATATGGAGCCATCACAGGGGCATGTGTAAAGGTTCAAAAATACTAGAAGAGTCTTTTGGTAGAGGAGTTAAGAATAGCCAGCACTTATGGTGCTACTAACCACTTTAAAGTGCCTACAGCCATGCCTGTACCTTTCCTTAAATACATCTGTCCTTCTGTTACACGAGCTCATAGGGGGGTAGCTAATTCTGCTTGGGGATGGTGCGTGTTCAACTTTATGTGTTGACTTGACTGGTGCTCAGATATTTGGTCAAACATTATTTTGAGTGTGTCCGTGAGGATGTTTTTGGATGAGTTTAACATTTCAAATGATGGATTGAGTAAAGCGGATTGCCCTCCCTAATGTGGAGGGACCTCACCCAATCAACTGAAGGTCTGAATAGAACAAAAAGGGTGACCTTCCCCAGAATAGTAGGGAATTCCTCCTGCTTGACTACCTTTGAGCTGGGACACTGATCTTTTTTTCCCGACTTCTCGCTCAAACTGAGACATCAATTCAAGACTGCTGGCCTTCAGGCTAGAGCTACACCACCAGCTCTCCTGGGTGTCCAGCTCGCTGACTGCAAATCTTGGGACTTGTCTGTCTCCATAATTGCATGAACCAATTCCTTATAATCAGTCAATCAACCAATCAATCTCTCTCTCTCTCCCCATCTGTATCTCTATCTCTATATACGCATCCTATTGGTCCTTTTTCTCTGGAAACTCTAATACAGATGAGTATCAGGAAAGGCTTCACAGAGGAGGTCACTTTTCAGAGAGATGTTGAAATCATGGATAATCTATTTCTAAATATTCTACTTTATAATTATAACTTATCAATTCCTCTGCCATTCATCCATTTCAAAATACATTTAGGGTTGAGATGAATTTAGTGAATGCTTATTGTGTGCCAGGCACTTTGCTAGGCACAGAGGTGGTATCAAAGAAGACCTCAGCGCTGACCCTCTAGTGAGGAAGTAAGACAGAGCAATGTCATGTGTACACATGATCTTTTGAAAGTGGCAGTCCCATTCTTACAAAAGAAAAACATGATGCCCAGTTAAGATTGCCAGATAAAATACTGCGTGGTTCATGCAATTATTTGTTATTTATCTGAAATTCAGATTTAGTTGGGCACCCTGCGTTTTTAATTGCTATATCTGGCACCTCTATGTCCAGTTCTCACCCTACATCCAGAGGAGTATAGAGATTGGGAAGACATGGCTCTCCTTCAGGCTCAGAAAGGAAGATGCTCTTCTATTCTCTTCCAGATTATTGCATTCTGTCCTGCTGTCTCTACCTGGGACTTGCACTGCAGACACTGCCCTTCACACTTGCTGGCAGAGCAAATCCCCTATATATCCTTTCAGAAATGATGGAGGGAAGTCCTGCTGGGACACAGAGGAATGCCTGGGTCCCTGCCACCGGGGAGTGGAGAGGACCTACATGACCTGACCTTATTCTGCTTTTCCCAAAGCCCCACCTTCCTCGATTTGCTGTTTGAGGTACTTTTAGTTAGTTAAGGTCAGAGCCAGGTTGGGAAAAATGCAATCACTGCTCAACAGACGTTGAAAGCGGGGGATTTGGAATTAGCAAGCCTGCGTTTGAATTGTTACTCTGTCACTTAACTTGCTCTATGAACTTGGGCAGGTGACTTAACCTTCCTAAGCCTCCATTTCTTCATTGATAACGTGGGGATGATCACTCTGCTATGAGGATTAAATACACTGATGTGCATAAGGACAGTGTCTGGTATGTAAGGACATGTTCTCAATAAATTGTTGCTGTTATTATTAACACTTCTTGGTCTCTTTTACATCTAGTTTATTACTAATTTTTGTTTCAAATATGCTAATGCTAACATTTTTGTGCATTGGCTTTTTTTTTAAGTTTTGAATTTGTTTCTTGGAATAAAAGCCTAGGAGTGGGATTATTAGGTCAAAGACTATCAGAGGCACAGACACTGAGCACAGACTCTGGAGTCAGACTACCTGGGGTCAAATCTCGGCTGCCCTACTGTCTGGCTGTGTGAGTTGGGAGAGGTTCCTTCACTTCTCTGTGCTGTGGTATTGTAGAATTTAAATTAGTGTTAGTTGTTATTATGACTACGTAATGAATCTTAGCGTAACGGGCAGGTTATCTTCAAAAATGATAATAATTTGATAACCTATGTTAACTATCCCATCAGACTAACAGTGGACCTTCATTGTGTATCATTTTATCAAAAGTGTTTTCACATTCCTTCTCTGCTTTTTAAAAATCTAAATCTTGTTTTTTGTGTCATGTATTTGGTTATTTTTGTTTTTCACCCTATCTGTCATTTCCATCACAAAATTTTCCATTGTTTCAAGGGTAAAATTTGGTACTTTGAGAAGTGAATGGGGAAGATCTTTTGGGAAAAGGAAGCCTTTTTAGTTTTTAATTCATCAACTTCTTTTTTTAATCATTATTAATTCCATTCTTACATTTTCCTTAGGTTTGTTTGTGGTTCTCTTTTTCTGATTTTTTGGGTTGAGTGTCTAATTGATCTATTTCCATTCATTATTTTTTACTGGAGTATAGTTTATAATGTTATATTAGTTTTAATTGTACAACACAGTGATTCAATATTTTTATAGATTATACTCCATTTAAAGTAATTGTAAAATATTGGTTATATTCCCTGTGATGTAAATTACATCCTTGTATGTTATTTACTTTATATCTAGTGGTTTGTACCTCTAATCCCCTGCCTCTATCTTGCCCCTCTCCCCAGTCTTCTCCCCACTGGTAACCACTAGTTTATCTTCTGTGTCTATGAATCTGTTTCTGTTTTGTTATATTCATTTGTTTTTATTTTTTAGATTCCACATATAAGTGAAAACACAATATTGTCTTTGTCTGACTTATTTCACTAAGCATAATACCTTCCAGGTCTATCCATGTTGTTGCAAATGGCAAAATATCATTCATTCTTATGACTGAATAATATTCCTGTGTGTGTGTGTGTGTGTGTATCACATCATTATCCATTCATCTGTTGATAGACACTTAGGTTGCTTCCATATCTTGACTACTGCAAAAAATGCTGCTATGAACATTGGGGTGCAAATTAGTATTTTTGCTTTCTTAGGGTGTATGCCCAGTAGTGGAATCACATGGTACTTCTATTTTAATTTTTTGAGGAACCTCTATAGTATTTTTCATACTGGTTGTACCAATTTACATTCCCACCAACATTGAACTACATTTCCCTTTTCTCCACATCCTCACCAACATTTATTATTTGTTGTCTTTTTGACAATAGCCATTCTGACAGGTGTGAGGTGATATCTTATTGTGGTTTTGATTTGCATTTCCCTGATGATTAGTGATGTTGAGCATCTTTTCATGTGCCTGTTGGTCATATGTCTTCTTTGGAAAAATGTCTATTCAGGTTTGCCCACTTTTTAATCAGGTTGTTTCTGGTTTTGTTTTGGTTTGTTTGGGGTTTTTTTGATGTTGAGTTGTATGAGCTCTTTTTTTTTTTTTTCCGGTACGCAGGCCTCTCACTGTTGTGGCCTCTCCCGTTGCGGAGCACAGGCTCCGGACGCACAGGCTCAGCGGCCATGGCTCACAGGCCCAGCCGCTCCACGGCATGTGGGATCTTCCCGGACCGGGGCACGAACCCGTGTCCCCTACATCGGCAGGCGGACTCTCAACTACTGCGCCATCAGGGAAGCCCTGGGCTTTGTTCTTTTTCTACTTCATTCCTTTAGATGCAAAGTTTAGGTTGTTTGAGATTTTTCTTGTTTCTTTAAGTAGGCCTATATTGCTGTATATTTCCCTCTTAGAACTGCTTTTGCTCTGTCCCATATATTTTGGAAAGCTTTGTTTTTATTTTCACTTGTCTCAAGGTATTTTTTTAATTTCCTCTTTAATTTCTTCATTGACCCATTGGTTTTTTAGTAGCATATTGTGTAGTCTCCATATGTTTGAGTTTTTCCCATTTTTCTTCCTGTAATTGATTTCTAGTTTCATACCATTGCTTGGGAAAGATGCTTAATATAATTTTCTGTTCTCTGAATTTGTTGAGACTTGTTTTGTTTTGTGGCCTAGTATGTGATCTATCCTAGAGAATGCTCCATGTGCACTTGAAAAGAATGTGTAGTCTGCTGGTTTTGGATAGAATGTCCTGAGGTTATCTATTAAATCCAACTGGTCTAATGTGTCATTTAAGGCCACTGTTTCATTACTGATGTTCTGTCTGGATGATCTGTCCATTGATGTAAGTGGGATGTTAAAGTCCCCTACTCATTATATTATTGTCAATTTCTCCCTTTATGGCTGTTAGTATTTGCTTTATATATTTAGGTGTTCCAAATTAGGTGCATATATGTTTAAAAATGTTAAATACTCTACTGTATTGATCCCTTTATAATTATATAATGCCTTTCTTTGTTTTTTATTACAGACTTTGTTTTAAAGTCTACTTTGTCTGATATGAGTATTGCTACCCCAGCTTTCTTTTTGGCTTCCATTTGCATGGAATATCTTTTTACATCCTCTCACTTTCAGTTTGTGCGTGTTTTAGCTCTGAAGTGAATCTCCTGTAGGTGGCATACAGAAGGGTCCTTTTTTAAATCCAATCAGCCATCCTATGTCATTTGACTTGAGCATTTAGCCCAATGACATTTAAAGTTATTATTGATAGGTATGTACTTACTGCCATTTTGTTATTCATTTTCTGGGTTTTTATAGTTCTTCTCTGTTCTTTTCTTCTTCTTTTAGTCTCTTCCCTTGTGGTCTGATGCCTATCTTTGGTACAGTAAGTCCCCTACATATGAGAAATTTATGTCTTTCAAAGATGCAAACGTATGTTCCAACAATGTCAGATGCGAGTGAAATTGCAGCTTGCCCTCTGTCTCCTATTGCTGATGATCCTTTAGCTCTACCATCTCCCCCCTCCTCTCCCTCCTCCAGTCAGTAACTCTCCTTGCCTGTTCACTTGATGCCAGCCCCTGTATGCCAGCTGTTGTACTGTACTACTGTACTTTCCAAGGTACTATACTGTAAGATTAAAAATGTTTTATTTTGGGGCTTCCCTGGTGGCGCAGTGGTTGAGAGTCCACCTGCCGATGCAGGGGACATGGGTTTGTGCCCGGTCCAGGAAGATCCCACATGCTGTGGAGTGGCTGGGTCTGTGAGCCATGGCCGCTGAGCCTGCGTGTCCAGAGCCTGTGCTCCGCAACGGGAGAGACCACAACAGTGAGAGGCCCGTGTACTGCAAAAAAAAAAAAAAAAAGTTTTACTTTGTTGTTTTTTATGTATTATTTGTGTGAAAAGTATTATAAACCTATTACAGTACAGTACATATAGCCGATTATGTTAGTTGGGTACCTAGGCTAACTTTGTTGGACTTACAAACAAATTGGACTTATGAATACACTTTTGAAAAGGAACTCATTTGTATGTAGGTGGCTTACTGTGTTACGTTTGTGTTTCTTTCGCTCTAGTTTTTGTATATCTATTGTAGGTTTTGATTTGTGGTTATCATGAAGTTCATATATGTTGACCTATATCTACTTGTATAAAACTGATAGTTATTTAAGTTCAAACACATTCTAAAAGGTCTACAAGTTTTACTCCCCCATCTATGTTTTTTGGTTTTGACATCATATTTTACATATTTATGTCTATCCTTTAACTGTTTATTGTAATTTTAGTTGATTTTACAACCTTTGTCTTTTAACCTTTGTATTAGCTTATTTAGGTGGTTGATCCACACCTTTACTATATATTTGCCTTTATCAGGGGGATCTTCCCTTCCTATAATTTCTTATTTCTTGCTGTAGACTCTTCTATTTCACTTAGAGAAGACTCTTTAACATTTCTTTTAGTGTCAGTTTAGCATTGATGAACTTTTTTAGTTTTTGCTTGTCTGAGAATCTCTTTATCTCTCCTTCAGTTCTGAATAATAACATTTCTGGATAGAGTATCCTAGATTGTAGGGTTTTTGCCTTTCAGCACTGTAAATATATCATGCCATCCCCTACTGGCCTGCAACTTTTCTGCTGGAAAGTCAGCTGATACCCTTATGGAGGGTCCCTTGTATGTGGCCCTTTGTTTTTCTCTTGTAGCCTTTAGAATTCTCTCTTTATCTTTAACTGTTCCCATTTTAATTATGCTGTGTCTTGGTGTGGGTCTCTTTGGGTTCATCTTGTTTGGGACTCTGTGCTTCCTGGACCTGGATGTTTCTTTCTTCAGGTTCAGGAAGTTTTCAGGCATAATTTCATCAAATACATTTTCTACTCCTTTCTTGCTCAGTTTTCATTCTGGGACCCTTATAATGTGAATGTTAATATGCTCATTCATTATTACTTAATAATGAAAGAACTTAAAAATACAAATTTACCTCTGAGTATAAATTTGGCCATATCTCAAGTGTTTGATATGTAGTGCTATGATTGCTGTTTTCTAAGTAGTCTGTAATTACAGTTTGATTTCTCCTTTGCTCGAAGTTTCATGGAGACAGTTTTATTATTTTCAGAAAGTTGAATTTTTTTGTTCACACTTGTCAATAATTTCTGTTTCTATTGTATGTTGATAAAGGATATTGGTGGAAAATTCTGTTTACTTTTAGAATTTATAGAGATTTTCTTTGTGGTTTTCTATATAATCAATTTCTGTAAGTAATCCTCTGAGCACATGAAAAGGAAAAGTGCAATATTCTAATTTTCTTAGGTATAGAATTCTACATATATATTTATTTCATTACTTCATAATTAAATTATTTCTCTTTTCTGTATTAAGATTTTTTAAATGAGTGACCCATGGATGAGCTTCAGGAGATCTGTGTGCACGTTTTTTAGGGAGAAGGCTCACAGTTTTTTCAAGTTCTCAAAGGGATGTGTGGCCCCCAAAACATTAGAAACTCTGCTCTATATCCTACTTGATCTGTCAAAGAGTAAGAAAGGAGAGTTAAATTACTAAATATAACTTAAAATCAACATTAAAAATTATTCTGAAATAAATAAAAATTATAATTATTTTATTAATATACAGGATTCCTGAGAAACAGTTATATTGATATTTACTACTTATACATCCTGTAAATAGTGCTAAGTGGCTTTGCTTATTTTATTCCAGGACCTTGAATGAGATTCATAAGGAAGCTGGGCTTCTATAGGATAGCAGAAAAAGGGCTAAGTCCCTTTAGCAAAATTTATTCTGGAACAAGTTGGTCACATGTTTTCCATTTTCCCTGTGAGTTTTGCCCTCAGTCTTTTGCAATCTCCTCTGATGAATTCTTCATTTCTTCTTTGAATACTCCTCCTCAGTTAATGCTCTGAGGGAACAGTCCCATTTTTGAAAGCTAATTATGTCCTTAAGGTGACTCAGTTCAAAGTCACGTACTTCCTAAAGTGAGGCAGAGAGGTAAATGCATCAATTTCTAGGATGGGAATGACAGCCACTTAAAAACCAACAGCCAAATTATAGGTGTACATGGAACAGAAAGTATCTGCTGACAAACAAGTCATGCATTTTTAAATGATGTACATGAAGAATTTAAAGTCCACCTTAAAAGAAAAATTGAAGAGGTCTTAAAAGGAACAGTGATGATTGAAATTATGACTTATGCTCTACAAAAGTCCCTATACCTAATCCTTAGAAGAATTAGAAGTTCTCAGCGCTAACTTATCCATTAGATACACAATACTAGGCTCCTATGCATAATACTTTCAGGGCCCATGAAAATACCTTAATTTTAATTTTGTTTAAAAGCTGAAGAAAAAATGACTATAACAGTAATAATGTATATATAATAATGAATACAGCCTGGATTGCATTTGCCTTTATACCAATGCAGTCATAAATATAATTGATAAATATAAATTATACATAATATACATATATATTACAGATGTACATCATGGGTCCCATTTTTTTTTATGGAAGAAAAAACCCATGAAGGCAAAAGTGCCTACATCCCATTCAAGTCATAATGGGGCCATGCAAATAATTATCTTCTCAACATTGTGAATGGTCAGTAACTAAGTAGATGCCTTTTGAAAGTTTCTGATGTGTGTTTATGCATGACTTTGAGGCATTGTTTAAAATAAATTATATTCTCTTAGTAGAATGAAAATTGAGGCTGTGTAGCCTCTTTATATCTGTGTTTCCTTCTTCCTGTTTGCTTCACTCTGGCTCTTTCCACAAACTTTTACTTGCTCAGTTCTTGCACATGGCTCAATAGTCCCCAGCCCCAACTCAGCATCAGATCTACCACTGACATTGGTTTTTTGTGGATCTGAGTTCAAATTCTCTGCTGGAGTAGCCTCTAGTCAGCTGTTCACCATACATCCAGTTAGCTGTAGCTAATCTTTCCCCTCTCATTATTCCCCCCACCTCTTGCATGCCCTTCAGTCCCCATGGTATGTGTGGCTGGCCCTCCTGCAAACTGTGTTGGGGCAGCTAATGAAATATCTTCTACTGTATAGTTTTAATATGACTAGATTATACTCACAGCAAAAAACAATTACAGGAAGAATCAGCCTAGCAGTAAGTAGTGGTCTTAACTGTAATTATATTATTATACTTTCTCATGCCCTTGATTGTCATTTTGCCACCTATTCAACACATAGAAAACAGGAGACTCCTCCCCAGGAAATGCCACTTGCAGAGACTATGTCCAATCTAGGCATCAGTGAGGAGCTACGTTTCATAATCAAGCAGGACTCCTGCCTTGAGACTAAGCCATTATCTGAAGATTTACAGACATCCCTCTAAGTCCCTTTTTGCTGGATGACTGACCTGAGTATTCACATCACATATGCTTCCTGTCACTTTGGGGTTGTAATAAGCCTTCTTCATTAATGGTTATGTATTAGGAACATTTGAGTAGATGTGACTTTAATAGCAAGTTGAACTTTATTTAATTATCACAGTGTCACACACTTTTCTACCTTTGTAGAATTTTAATACTCAATAAGCACAATATTGTTTCACTATAAAGAAGTATGATTGGTGCATAGCAATTTGGTATTACTAAGACTTGTATTATCCATCTCAAGTAAGATGAACTATGAGATAAAAAAACTTTTATCTGTCGTATTTTCCATTTATAAGTGTCACTCCTATTTAAACTGAAGAACAGGGCTTCCCTGGTGGCGCAGTGCTTGAGAGTCCGCCTGCCGTTGCAGGAGACGCGGGTTCGTGCCCCGTTTCGGGAAGATCCCACATGCCGCGGAGCGGCTGGGCCCGTGAGCCATGGCCGCTGAGCCTGCGCGTCCGGAGCCTGTGCTCCGCAAATGGGAGAGGC
Source organism: Lipotes vexillifer (assembly GCF_000442215.2). Classification (NCBI taxonomy): domain Eukaryota; kingdom Metazoa; phylum Chordata; class Mammalia; order Artiodactyla; family Lipotidae; genus Lipotes; species Lipotes vexillifer. The sequence continues at coordinate 1,856,479 of NW_006775074.1, forward strand.
CACAACAGTGAGAGGCCCGCATAACGCAAGAAAAAAAGAAAAAAAAATAAAATAAAAAAAAATAAAATAAAATAAAATAAAAAAAAATAAAATAAAATAAAATAAACTGAAGAACAGGAAAGCTTATGGTCTTTCTTGATAAGAAGAAAACCTTGAGCAAAAAAGACTATATCAATGACAGTTGTTTTTCTTTTAATATTATCTTACTAACAGAGATGTAGGAAAAGTTCTGTTATGGATATTGTATCAGCCACAGTTAAGTTTTGAAGAGCTGAATCTATTCAACAAGTTTAAGAGAAAGGGATTAATTAAAGGATGTTTTATCATTTACTGTACCATTGGGAGGCAAAAAAAAAAAACAAAAAAAAAAACCATGCCCTTTTTTGAGGGCTGAACTTCCAAGATCAGCTCCCAAGATGAAACTATGGAAATGGGTCAAGGGAACAGTTGCCTCTGCAGTGGTCAAGAGGCTGCAGATTCAGACAGCTGATATCTTAGCTCCCTGCTCCTATACACATTGCCTCTCTGCCAATGCCACTGTCCATACCAGCCAAATGGTGTGCCATCTTGTCTCTCTTCCCATATGGCTTAGGTCTGAATCAAGCCTCATTTGACTACACTTGCTTTGTGAAGCTCTAACTGCAAGGGAGTCTGAGAAGTGTGGTTTTTAGCTTTCTGGCCTCTACATGTTAAAAGGGGACTAGAATGGGGGTGGAATGAGCCAATTTAGAGTACTAACCATGGGTACGTGATTACGTAATATTGAAAACTTGAGTAACGAAGGTGCAAATAAGATATGATCGTCTTTGGGGTTTATTTTCCCCCTTTCAGGACTGGAAATGTATTAATCACAATCTTTGGTTCATGATACACTCATATCAGTGACCTGTGTATGGACCCCAAATTACTTAATAGTAAATTAATATCATGGACCCACCCATCACCCAAATAAAAGCTAGGTCCTTGACAATAACCAACATGTAACCAAATATTCCCTGATACTCCCTTACCCTAGGAAACCATCACACTGAATTTCATGTTTTATTGCATCTATAGGTATACTTGCAAAATACCTTTTAAAAAATTTTAGTAGTTTCTGTACCGTTATAAAGATGGAATCATACTCTATGTAACATTTGGTTCTTACTGTTTTCATTGAATATTCTGTTGCTAGATTCATCTATATTTTTGCATTTCACTGTAGTGCAACTGTTGTATTCTATTGCTGAATATGATAATATTCCATTATGTGAGTATTCATCCATTTTTCTCTTAATAGACATTTGGACTGCTTCAAAATTTTGATGCTGTGGATAGTGCTGCTGTAAACATTCTTTCATACATACAAGAGTTTCTCTGGGGTATTTACCAAAGATGGAATTACTGGGTCATGGGAATTTTTTAGTTTGGATTAGAGTTTTACATGTTGAAGGTCATCAAAATATATATAATTTTCAGCCAAGTATGGTTTAAAAGTAATAAACTAGGGCTTCCCTGGTGGCGCAGTGGTTGAGAGTCCGCCTGCCGATGCAGGGGACACGGGTTCGTGCCCCGGTCCAGGAAGATCCCACATGCCGCGGAGCAGCTGGACCTGTGAGCCATGGCCGCTGAGCCTGCGCGACCAGAGCCTGTGCTCCGCAATGGGAGAGGCCACAACAGTGAGAGGCCCGCGTACCGCAAAAATAATAAAATAAAATAAAATAAAATAAAAGTAATAAATTAATATAATCATCAAAGAATATGAAGGGCTTAGAGTTTTTTCTCAAAAAGCCTATATTCCATTGGAAGAAACAATATTTTATCTTTGGTATTTTTTGTACCTACTCATCTTCCAAAATACTTCTTACCCCAGGGACCCAACATACCTTTCCTACTCTCATTTGAGGGTGGTCAGCTAATAGAAGTTCCTTGATATTCAACAAACAATCATGCTTCTTAGACTACAACCTTAGGACAATGATCTCCATCTCTCACATTTCTCCAAAACCAATTCCTGTTCACAGTACACTCCCTTAGCCATTGAAGCACAAAGCTATTCTGCCACACTGTAGGGCA
>NW_006775074.1:1858543-1886951 GCF_000442215.2 Lipotes vexillifer
CAACCACACTAGTAGGAAATTGATGAGGACACAGGGTGTCCATTAGATCCAGCTTGATTTAGTGTAACATAATCATCAGAGGGTGATCAGGCTTTTGATTTACATCAGGCTGCCTAAGCTATAGAGAGAACTCTTAAATTTCATATCTGTCATAGGATGGGTTCCCCTGGAAAATGACTCTGATATAAAGATTTATGTGCATGTGTTTTATTGGGAGGACTCTCAGTTACTATAGCTATCAGGGAGTGAGGAAAGTGGGATTGAACAAAAGAAGTTAAACTGCAATACAGTTGCAAGAGAGGCCTCAGCTTAATCCCTGGGAAGCTCCGACACTGAGATGAACCTTTAGAGATGTCCTGAATTCAGCAAGGGGCCAAGACCTTTGTACCACATATAGAACAGTTATAGGATGCCTGCTGCCCTTGGGAAGGGGGTGTAATCTTGAGTGAGTCAGCTCCCTTTGACCAACAGTGATTCATGGGGAAGGTCTCTTGGCAGCTGAGAGGAATGACTGCTCAGTTCTGAAGAGGGATCTGGGCAGCATATCACAGCGTCCACACAAGTCCATCTCTTAGGCTACATGGATCCATTTGCTTCTTACAAATTCACCCCATCTTGGAACAACAACCTGAGGATTCTTGTTGGTCTATTTTCTTGGGGAAAGTCACAAGAGGAAAGTTAGTGGCCTAAACTATATGCCCCTTCAGCTTATGGTCATAAGTGATGCTCCAAGTGTTGCTCCTTCCTCTACTGCCCATTCTAAATTCCCCACACCCCAGCTAGCACCTCTGCTGGTCTAGGTGGCTGACCTGGTGTGACAATTCAGACTCTCATTACCGTGGGGTCTGAGCCCCTAGTCAACATGCAATTCTTGGGCCATGGCTACTGTTAAAATTAGGTAAGAGAATAACAAGGGATACTGCAGTGGTTCATTGGGATGCTAAATATATTCTTTTTTGGTCCTGCTGTGTAAGAACATAGCAGCTCTATTCACAATAGCCGAGACATGGAAACACCCTAAATGTCCATCAAGAGATGAATGGATAAAGAAGATGTGGTGTGTACACACACACACACACACACACACACACACAATGGACTACTACTCAGCTATAAAAAAAGAATGAAATAATGCCTTTTGCAACCACATGTATGGACCTAGAGATTATCATATTATACTAAGTAAAGTAAGTCAGAGAGAGAAAGACAAATACCATATGATATCACTTATATGTGGAATCTAAAATATGACAAAATGAACCTATCTATGAAACAGAAACAGACTCACAGACATAGAGAACAGGCTTGTGGTTGTCGAGGAGAAGGGGTGGGGAGGGGATGGACTGGGAATTTGGGGTTAACAGATGCAAACTATTACATATAAAATGGATAAACAACAAGGTCCTACTGTATAGCACAGGGAACTATATTCAATATCCTGAGATAAAAAAACATAATGGAAAAGAATATAAAAGAATATATATATATATATATATATATATATATATATATATATATATATCTGTATCTTTTTATATATATATATATATATATATATATATATATATATATATATAACTGAATCATTTTGCTGCACAGCAGAAATTAACACAACATTGTAAATCAACTATACGTCAATAAAAAATAATTCAGTGGGACCCTTACTTGTCACCTGGTGGATGCATTATGTGTCTGGGAATCAGAACCTCTAAACATGTAGAGCATATAATGTGAAGATAAAAGCATAAATTACCCCAGTGGGTCACTGGGGGTGATGATAAGTGGGACCGCTTCTACTTCTACTCCTTCTTGGACCTATGTAGTCTACATATTGGGCCCAGTACCTTACAGTGATTATTGGTTTAGTATACATATCAGGCCCTAAAGGATGGTACACCATACTCATAAAGCATCATCACCAATCTGGTGTCTTAACTGTGCCTTCAAAGAGCTGTTCCATTGCTCTATCAGGCCAACATCCTCTGGCTGGTGTGATATGGAATAGGACCATTGGATCTCATGGAATAAGTCCCTTTGTTGTGAATCAGGTCCCTTGGTCGATTTCAATGTTATATGGGATCCCATGTCAACAGATCAGTTATTCCATGAGTCCTCAGATGGTAGTGCTGGCTGAAGACATGCAGGCAGGAAAGGCAAATGCACACTCAGAATATACATCAATTCAAATCAAGATGAAGTGCCAGGGTCAAAGTGGTCCCATTTAATTATCTTGCCGTCAAATGGCCGGTTAGTCTCTTCAGGAATGGTTTAATAGCAAAAGCTCAGTCCTTGTCTCTGTTACTGAAGGTTAGACATTTCATAACAACGGTAGTTGTATTAGTCTTGGAAAGTGGGAGCCCATGTTATGAGGCCCACGCACAGTGTTTATCCTTGAAAGCATGGCTCCTCTTGTCATGCACTCATTGTGCCAGTAGTGGGCTGGCCAAGTCATTCTGTCTACTTGGTGATTAGTGCTTCTTTCATGGTGGATGCTCTCTTATGTGATTTAACATGTCATACAAAAATCTTCACACTTTTCATCCACTCCCTAAGGTCCATACACATGCCTCTTGCCCAGTTCTCCTGGACTGTGACCTAATCTTTCTTCTTCTAAGCCCCTGACCATGAGTTTGTAGACACACACACAGACACACACAGACACACACACACACACACACACACGCACACACACACATTTAATCTCAGGACAGTTGTCTTTCCACACAAAGTGTCTGGTCAGGTACATTTTCTGAACTCTTTGGGAGGATTTCCCTTCATTATTGTCTTTAACAGCCATTCCTGATTGGGGCTGCAGTGCAGTAACAGTCTAATTTCAGTTTCACCTACATATTGAGCTGGCTCACCAATGAACCAAGTTCATTCTATTTCCTCTTTCATCCCCAGGTCATAATAGACCCATCTTAGTGTGAGCTAAGGAAGAGGCAACAGTGGTGGATGGCATGGGAGTCTAACTGACCTGATCATTCAGCTTACTTATGCCCTTTGTCCCTGTTCACGCTGGTCCCAGATATACCACTTCCATCTGTTGGAGAATCGCTTCTGGAACTGCCAGACTTCATGATTTAGTGAGTCTGACAGAATCCCAATCGTGATGGACAGTTTTGATCAAATCATCACCTATATCCTACGGTCAGGCTCTTTTTCAAATAACGTATAGTTCTCTGCTGTCAATGGCATGCCTTTCTCCAGAACCCTAGAGTTCCATGTTGTGATTTTTCTTACTGAGATTTGTCATAAGCTTCACATGGCCTCTCTGTACACCACAGATACATCTAATACTACGCGGTCTGTCATGTTATATGGCTCAAGTTGTAGGGCCACTTGTTCTACAACCTGAACTGCTGCAAAGCCTGTTCCTAAACTGGCCCCACTCACAGCTGGCAGCCTTCCATGTCAATTGGTGACTAGGTTAGAGCAACTGCCAAGTGTGGAAGTTGCTGCCTTCAAATCTGAGAAGACCTTCTAGATGTTGTGCGTCTTGCTTAATGGTGGGAGGTACAAGTTGTAATAATTTATCCTTTACTTTGGAGGGAATGTCCCAGCATGGCCCACACCACTGGACTCCTAAAAACTTTAATGATGTGAGTCCTTGAGCTTTAAAGAGTTTATTTCCACTCCCTGGTGAACATATGTCTTTCAAAGGCTTCTAAGGTTTCTGATGTACTATTTGCTCATCTGGTTCAATTAACATGTCACAGACACTGTAAACCAATTCGATGTACTATGGAATGATGAGATGGTCTTAGCCCATTCAGACTATACTATGACAGAGGATGGTAGAGTTAACATAGTTCTGGGGCAAGACTATAAATGTATACTGTTACCTATCCCACTTGAATGTCAATTGATCCTTCTTCATGATAGGGATGGAAAAGAAAGCATTCACCAGATCAATAAGTGCGTACCACATACCCAAGACCGTGTGAATCTGCTCTAGCAAAGATACTACAACTAACACAGCCACTGAAAATGGAGCTACTACTTGGCTGAGTTTGTAAAAATCCACTTTCATCCTCCAGGATCTGTTTGGTTTTTATAGGGACCAGACTAGTGAATTAAATAAACGAGGATATGATGGGGCCATCATGCCTATACCCTGTAGGTCTTTAAGGGTAACACTAATCTCTGCTCTTCCTCTCGTCAAGTGATATTGTATTGATTTTATAGTCTTGGTCAGGAAGAAAGGAAGTTTCAGAGGCTACCATTTGGCTTTCCCCACTACAATAGTTCTTACCCCATACACAAAAGAACAAATGAGAAGGTTCAGCCAATTACCAGGATGCCCACGCAGATTATATATTTGGGTACTGGGGAAAGGATCACTGGTGGGTCCATGGAACCAGTGAACACACAGTGAACCGGGAACTAGAACATGACTCCATTTATTACTTGCCTCCATATAACCCCACTCTCATAAACGGGCCATTTTGAAATAGGCCTCAGTTGTTCACATGGGTATCATTGTCAACTTGGACTCAGTTTCCAATAGTCCTTGAATGTGTGGATATTCTTCTTTCAGGATATGGTAGCCTGAATAGATGGCTGTAGGTTCCTCTGGGGAAGGACTGGACTGGGGGAATCATTACTCCCATATACTTGCCATAGGTCCACACACTTGCAGGTTCCTTCTTTATGGGGACTTGGCCTCTCCTTCAGCCAATGGGTTCCTTGACTGAAAGTTGCTCAGATAGGACAGGGGAGAAATTGAATGGCAATGCATTATAACTCAGCCAATCCTATGGGGAGCTCTGAACTGGGATGGCCATTCAGAGATGATATGAATCAAAGCAAGGGGCTGGGCCTTTGTATCCCCATATCAACTAGTCACTGGATGCAGGCAGCCCCTGGGGTGAGACCACAGACTTGGGCCAGGCAACTACCTTCAGCTGAGTGCAATGTCTGGAGAGGGCCTCACCTGTGAGCTGTCAACTGACATTTCTCAAAGCTGGGGAAAGGAGTTCCTTGATCTTCAAGGGCGCATCTGGGTTTTGTCTCATGGTACCATTATAATATCAGAAGTACTTTCTCTGGAGTCTCTTAAGCACCATCTGAAAATTCTCTCCTCAAAATCCAGCTAACACCTCATTAGCAAGTTGTCAGTGTCTTGGCTGTTTTCTTTTCTCAAAATGTGTTCTACAGAACACTAATACTATGAGATGTCCATCAAAAAGAATTCCATAACCAAACAAGTTTGGGAAATGTGGCCTAGCTTATGCCACTCCTGTAGGCTCACAAGCATATTAACACATTAAATTCTCTGAAATGACTGACAGTGTAACAAATTGTTTCCTAATATTAGTATTTCTAAAACTTTCCTTCTTTTAACAGTCCATGCAACTAGAATTCCAGAGAACAAACTTTGGATGAAGCTCTTTAATGCTTAAAGAGATTTCTCTTGGCTTTCAGCTTTCAAGGATTTTTCTAATTGATTGCTCTTCAATCAGGTAATGAATGTATGCCTTTCTTTTCATTCCCACTGCTCTCAGCCTGATCTAAGTCATTATGATCTTGCAAACCTAGACTACTGCCATAGTCTCCTACCAGTGACCTTCCCTTAAGTTTCTCTTACTTTCAATCTTTTACATAGACCTGAGTAGAATCAGTGGTCTAGAACTGCACTCTCTAATAAGTATCCAATAGCTACATGATGGAAATAAAACATGCACAGATGAAGCAACTTGAATTAACTAGAAAATAATAGATCAACCACAGCATGTACTTAAAATAGCCTATAATAGTGTGATTCAAATTGAATACATAAAAGCAGAGGAAAAGAACTCTTTATTCTCCAGCATTGTGTACACAGTTTCAAAGCTAGAGGTCAGAGGACTGTTTTATGATGACTGGCTGCATTGCCCAACAATATGCCAGATGGAGGCTTAAGAAATTGTCTCTCAATTCTAAAATAGTAACGTCTACAAAGCTGAACACTGCTCCTCTGGTTTATCAACGGTTAAGGAATAAGCAGGGGGTCAGATTTTTTTTAAACAGAATTACCTGGAGTGATAATGTTCTAAATAAAGATCACATGAAGTAAACATCAAAGTTAATAAAATTACTCTCTTAGTTTCCTTTATTTTGGGAAGGTACTTACTGGACCCATGTAACTTTCTTGGCCTGTGCAAAGGATAATATAAATCCCTGAAATTCATAAAAAGATAATGAGGCTCTCTCCAGAAGGTATAGATCTCAGGGTAAACCACACTATGTGGTCTTCCCAACAGCCAAATGTTCATGCCATTGAAATCTGGATAAAAGGGACACAATTTTAGCTTTAGAGAGGAAACTGAAGGGCAAGAGGATGCAAAAGGGCAAGATACAGCCTGAAGAATGAAGGATTGGGGATATCAAATGGCTGGGTACAGTTCCATTTTACTAATTTACTAATTAAACATTTAGACTAAGAGAGGCAAAGTAAAGTGAATATAGAGTCCATAAGTAAAATAGATGAGGGAAGCGGTAGAGAGAAAAAATAGCAAAGCCTCAGATGTCGTGCTCCCAAGTAAGAAAGAAAGTAGAGAATAGTTGAGGCCAGGCCAGCTAGAGAGTACATGTCCCATACAAGGAGGGCACGGCCTCTACACAATTTCCAATTGTTGCCAAATGGAAATTCAGAACTTGGGTTGGCAGAGCTTCTGGTTTTATAAGAGAAATATTTAAAATATCCCATTTAGAAAAATGTCCTGGGGATCAGTTGTAGGGTCGAGGGAGCGATTTAGAATATTTAACTCCAGAACTACTTTCATAACTCATGCTTTGGACCTTGACTGGCTTCCTTCATTGAGTCTATCTTGAAGAGGTTGATATGATCAACATTGATTGTTTAAATGAGTCGCATATAAAACAGACCACAATATACCATCAGGCTAGATTTAAACATATAATCTGTAAATGCAAAATCTGCATCTTTGTTATTCAGTGATGACACATTGAGAATAGGTTCCTCAGTCAGATGCCCAGTAGTTTTCTCCACAAAGTCAAGGAAAACAAGGCTTGGAAATGACCCATTTCTCTTTTCCAATGTTAAGCCCTTCAAAACTGCTTCTTAAAGACATTCAGTCTTCCATCATTGGCCTGAACATTAATGTTGATCTCATAGGTGCCAAATGAATCGTGGGAATATCTCAAGGGAGGAAATCTTTACAAACACAGGTTTTATCTTCCTCATTCAGAACAGCTGCCTGATACCACGTAGGCAAAATCTTGCTATATAACACAGTGTTTTGATGTTGTATAGGTGCTGCCATTATAGAGAATGCTGCCTACAGAGGTTCATGGCTCATCAGGAAAATGTTGCTCAAGTGCCCTTTCTTCCATAAGAAAATTCCAGAAAGGCTGTGTATTTTTATCTTAAGAACCTTGGAGACTCCCATGAGCCTAACTAGACATTTACACATTGAAAGTATCCTGCTGCACTGACGGGAAGGAAGCAAGAGTCCCTTAAGTCATCAGACAGCAGCTATGAAATGGCCTCCAATTCCCAGGTCCAGCTGCGACAAGAAAGCCCTGGATAGGAGGGTAGAGGAAGGGATCCTGAGGGGCTATTTTCGGAGCTACCTGCAGGGTTGTGGTCAGGCTTAATCTCATAGTCATAGCAGCAAGTGCTCTGTGGAGAAGAGAAAAACAGAGAGATCGTCCTAGATGTCACTTTTTGGGGAGGCGGGGTGGGAGAGGAGATGGAGAGGGCAGAAGATAAAATATAATTAGGGTCAGAATCAAAAATTCAAAATCTTTTTTAGGCAGGAAAATCTCTCTGCTGTTCCAACTAACCCCATCAGTCTATCAATTGCCTGTCTGTGATACTCCCTTGCTATATTATTTCTAATTCCAGCTTGCTGTTTCCTATTTAATTCTTTTGAAAAAGGATTGAACTAATGAACTTTTATGAACTAATGAACTAATATTGTTCATTTTAACTAAATTTTACCTATATAAACATTGTGATTGGACCAGGGGGGAAGAAACCCACAAGGACTTCAAATATCAAAATTACCAAATAGATATAATAAAGCAACTATGCTGACGTTTTTTTAAAAAATGAAAGACAAGTCTGAAAATATTTTATGGAGCAGAAACTATGAAAAGGGATATAACACATTTGAAAAAGAACTAAATAGAACTTCTAGAAATTATATATATATGTGTGTGTTTGTGTGCGTATCTACATATATATATATATATATTTGATATTAGAAACTCAGTGTACAGACTTAGAGATGGAAACAGCTGAAGATAAAATTACTAAACTGGAAGAAATAACTGAAGAAATTAAAAAGAATGAAGCACACAGAGACAAAAAGATGAAAATATGGAAGAGGAATTGAGAAACATGAAGAATAAAATGATACATTAATTATATCTAAAAAAAGCGGTCTAACATACATTTAATTGGAATTTCAGAAAAAGAGGATCAAGAAAGTGGGCTGAAAGATAACAGCTAAGAATTCCAAAACTGAAGAAAATAATACATAGTTTCAGGAAGCATAAACAATCATAAGAAGGATAAACAGAAATAAATGAATCATAAACAAATCAAAGTGAAATTGCAGAATACAATGGCAGAAAAATCTTAAAAGTTGAGAGATAAAATACTACTTTCTTTTGAAGTTTACTTTTTTATGCAGCAGGTTGTTATTAGTTATCTGTTTTATATATATTAGTGTATATATGTCAATCCCAATCTCCCAATTCATCCCACCACCACCACTCCCCAACCCCCGACTTTTCCCCCTTGGTGTCCATATGTTTCTACTCTACATCTGTGTCTCTATTTCTGCCCTGCAAACTGGTTCATCTGTTACCATTTTTCGAGATTCCACATATGTGTGTTAATGTATGATATTTGATTTTCTCTTTCTGACATACTTCACTCTGTACATGAGGTGACAACTCATTGTAGTTTTAATTTGCATTTCTCTAATAATTAGTGATGTTGAGCATCACTCATTTTCATGTGTCTCTTGGCCATCTATATGTCTTCTTTAGAGAAATGTTCTATCTAGGTCTTCTGCCCATTTTTTGACTGGGTTGTTGGTTTTTTAACATTGAGTTGCATGAGCTGTTTATATATTTTGGAGATTTTGGAGATTAATCCGTTATCCGTTGAATCATTTACAAATATTTTCTTCCATTCTGAGGGTTGTCTTTTCATTTTGTTTATAGTTTCCTTGGCTGTGCAAAAGCTTTTAAGGTTCATTAGGTCCCATTTGGTTATTTTTGTTTTATTTCCATTATTCTAGGAGGTGGGTCAAAAAAGATCTTGCTGTGATTTATGTCAAAGAGTGTTCTTCCTATGTTTTCCTCTAAGAGTTTTATAGTGTCCAGTCTTACATTTAGGTCTTTAATCCATTTTGAGTTTATTTTTGTGTATGGTGTTAGGGAGTGTTCTAATTTCATTCCTTTATATGTTGCTGTCTAGTTTTCCCAGCACCACTTATTGAAGAGACTGTCTTTTCTCCATTGTATATCCTTGCCTCCTTTGTCATAGACTAGTTGACCATAGGTGCATGGGTTTATCTCTGGGCTCTCTATCCTATTGCATTGATCTATATTTCTGTTTTTGTGCCAGTATCATATTGTCTAGATTACTGTAGTTTTGTAGTATAGTCTGAAGTCAGGGAGTCTGATTCCTCCAGCTCCGTTTTTTTCCCTCAAGACTGCTTTGGCTATTCGGGGTCTTTTGTGTCTCCATACAAATTTTAAGATTTTTTGTTCTAGTTCTGTAAAAACTGCCATTGGTAATTTGATAGGGATTGCATTGAATCTGTAGATTGCTTTGGGTAGTACAATCATTTTCACATGTTGATTCTTCCAATCCAAGAACATGGCATATCTCTCCATCTGTTTGTGTCATCTTTAATTTCTTTCATCAGTGTCTTATAGTTTTCTGCATACAGGCCCTTAGTTTCTGCATACAGGCCCTTTGTCTCCTTAGGTAGGTTTATTCCTAGGTATTTTATTCTTTTTGTTGCAATGGTAAATGGGATTGTTTCCTTAATTTCTCTATCAGATTTTTCATCATTAGTGTACTGGAATGCAAGAGATTTCTGTGCATTAATTTTGTATCCTGCAACTTTACCAGATTCATTGATTAGCTCTAGTAGTTTTCGGTAGCATCCTTAGGATTCTCTATGTATAGTACCATCTGTCATCTGCAAACAGTGACAGTTTTACTTCTTATTTTCCATTTGAATTCCTTTTATTTCTTTTTCTTCTCTGATTGCCATGGGTAGGACTTCCAAAACTGTGTTGAATAACAGTGGTGAGAGTGGACATCCTTGTCTTGTTCCTGATCTTAGAGGAAATGCTTTCAGTTTTTCACCATTGAGAATGATGTTTGCTGTGGGTTTGTTGTATATGGCCTTTATTATGTTGAGGTAGGTTCCCTCTATGCCCACTTTCTGGAGAGTTTTTATCATAAATCGGTGTTGAATTTTGTCAAAAGCTTTTTCTGCATCTATTGAGATAATCATATGGTTTTTATTCTTCAGTTTGTTAATACGGTGTATTACATTGATTGATTTGCATATCCTGAAGAATACTTGCATCACTGGGATAAATCCCAGGTGATCATGGTCTATGATCCTTTTAATGTACTGTTGGATTCTGTTTGCTAGTATTTTGTTCAGGATTTTTGCATCCATATTCATTAGTGATATTGGTCTGTAATTTTCTTTTTTTGTAGTATCTTTGTCTGGTTTTGGTATCAGGGTGATGGTGGCCTCGTAGAATGAGTTTGGGAGTGTTCCACCCTCTCCAATTTTTGGAAAGAGTTTGAGAAGGATGGGTGTTAGCTCTTCTCTAAATGTCTGATAGAATTCATCTGGTCGTGGACTTTTGTTTGTTGGAAGATTTTTAATCACAGTTTCAATTTCATTACTTGTGATTGATCTCTTCATGTTTTCTATTTCTTACTGGTTCAGTCTTGGAAGGTTATAGTTTTCTAAGAAACTGTCCATTTCTTCCAAGTTGTCCATTTATTGGCATAGAATTGATTGTCTCTTACGATGCTTTGTATTTCTGCAGTGTCCTCTGTAACTTCTCCTTTTTCACTTCTAATTTTATTTTTTATTTATTTATTTATTTTTAAAGATTACCCATTGGTTTGCTTTATTTATTTATTTATTTATGGCTGTGTTGGGTCTTCGTTTCTGTGCAAGGGCTTTCTCTAGTTTTGGCAAGTGGGGGCCACTCTTCATTGCGGTGCATGGGCCTATCAATATTGCGGCCTCTCTTGTTGCAGAGCACAGGCTCCAGAGGCTCAGGCTCAGTAATTGTGGCCCATGGGCCCAGTTGCTCCGTGGCATGTAGGATCCTCCCAGACCGGGGCTCGAACCCGTGTCCCCTGCATTGGCAGGCAGATTCTCAGCCACTACGTCACCAAGGAAGCCCTCTAATTTTATTTATTTGAGTCTTCTCCCTCTTTTTCTTGATGGGCCTGGCTAAAGGTTTATCTATTTTTTTAATCTTCTCAAAGAACCAGCTTTTAGTTTTATTGATCTTTGCCATTGTACGCTTTGTTTCTATGTTATTTATTTCTGCTCTGATCCTTATGATTTCTTTCTTTATATTGATACTAACTTTGCGTTTTACTTGTTCTTTCTCTAGTTGCTTTAGATGTAAGGTTAGGTTGTTTGAGATTTTTTTTGTTTCTTGAGGTAGGCTTGTATTGCTATAAAGTTCCCTCTTAGAACTGCCTTTGCTGCATCCCATAGGTTTTGGATCATAGTGTTTTTGTTGTCATTTGTCTCTAGGTTTTTTTTTTTGTTTTTTTGGTTTTTTGCATTACACGGGCCTCTCACTGTTGTGGCCTCTCCCATTGCGGAGCACAGGCTCCAGACACACAGGCTCAGCAGCCATGGCTCATGGGCCCAGCTGCTCCGTGGCATGTGGGATCTTCCCGGACCAGGGTACGAATCCGTGTCCCCTGCATCAGCAGGCGGACTCTCAACCACTGTGCCACCAGGGAAGCCCCTCTAGGTAATTTGTGATTTCCTGTTTGATTTCCTCAGTGACCTCTTGGTTATTTAGTAATGTATTGTTTAGCCTCCATGTGTTTGTGTTTTTTACGTTTTTTTCCCCTGTAGTTGATTTCTAATCTCATAGCGTTGTGGTCAGAAAAGTGCTTGATATGATTTCAATTTTCTCAAATTTATTGAGGCTTGATTTGTGACCCAAGATGTGAACTGTCCTGGAGAATGTTCCATGTGCACTTGAGAAGAAAGTGTAATCTGCTGTTTTTGGATGGAATGTCCTATAAATATCAATTAAATCTATCTGGTCTATTGCGTCATTTAAAGCTTGTATTTCCTTATTAATTTTCTGTCTGGATGATCTGTCAATTGGTGTAAGTGAGGTGTTAAAGTCCCCCACTATTACTGTGTTACTGTCGATTTCCTCTTTTATAGCTATTAGTGTTTCCCTTATGTATACAGGTGTTCCTATGTTGGGTGCATATGTATTTATAATTGCTTTATCTTCTTCTTGGATTGATCCTTTGATCATTACGTAGTGTCCTTCCTTGTCTCTTGTAACATTCTTTATTTTAAAGTCTATTTTATCTGATATGAGTATTGCTACTCCAGCTTTCTTTTGATTTCCATTTGCATGGAATATCTTTTTCCATGCCCTCACTTTCAGTCTGTATGTGTCCTGAGGTCTGAAGTGGGTCTTTTGTAGACAGCAAATATATGGGTCTTGGTTTTGTATCCATTCAGCAAGCCTGTGTCTTTTGGTTGGAGCATTTAATCCATTCACATTTAAGGTAATTTTCTCTGTGTATGTTCCTATTACCATTTTCTTAATTGTTTTGTGTTTGTTTTTGTAGGTCCTTTTCTTCTCTTGTGTTTCCCACTTAGAGAAGTTTCTTTAGCAGTTCTTGTAGAGCTGGTTTGGTGGTGCTGAATTCTCTTAGCTTTTGCTTGTCCGTAAAGTTTTTGATTTCTCTGTCGAATCTGAATTAGATCCTTGCCATGTAGAGTAATCTTGGTTGTATGTTCTTCCCTTTCATCACTTTAAATATATCATGCCACTCCCTTCTGGCTTGTAGAGTTTCTGCTGAGAAATCAGCTGTTAACCTTATGGGAGTTCCCTTGTATGTTATTTGTCATTTTTCCCTTGTTGCTTTCAATAATTTTTGTCTTTCACTTTTGTCAATTTGATTACTATGTGTCTTGGCGTGTTTCTCCTTGGGCCTATCCTGCCTGGGACTCTCTGTACTTTCTGGTCTTGGGTGGCTATTTCCTTTCCCATGTTAGGGAACTTTTCGACTATAATCTCTTCAAATATTTTCTCAGGTCCTTTCTCTCTCTCTTCTCCTTCTGGTAGCCCTAAAATGCAAATGTTAGTGCATTTAATGTTGTCCCAGAGGTCTCTTAGGCTGTCTTCATTTCTTTTCATTCTTTTTTCTTTATTGTGTTCTGTGGCAGTAAATTCCACCATCCTGTCTTCCAGGTCATTTATCTGTTCTTCTGCCTCAGTTATTCTGCTATTGATTCCTTCTAGTGTATTTTTCATTTCATTTATTGTATTGTTCATCACTGTTTGTTTGTTCTTTAACTCTTCTAGGTGTTTGTTCTTTAATTCTTCTAGGTCTTTGTTAATATTTCTTGCATCTTCTCAGTCTTTGCCTCTATTCTTTTTCTAGGTCCTGGATCATCTTTACTATCATTATACTGAATTCTTTTTCTGGAAGGTTGCCTATTTCCACTTCCTTTAATTATTTTCCTGTGGTTTTATCTTGTTCCTTCATCTGGTACATAGCCCTCTGCCTTTTCATTTTGTCTATCTCTCTGTGTGGTTTTCGTTCCACAGGCTGCAGAATTGTGTTTCTTCTTGCTTCTGCTGTCTGCCCTCTGGTGGATGAGGATATCTAAGAGGCTTGTGCAAGCTTTCTGATGGCAGGGACTGGTGGTTGGTAGAGCTGGGTGTTGCTCTGGTGGGCAGAGCTCAGCAAAACTTTAATCAGCTTGTTTCCTGATGGGTGGGGCTGAGTTCCCTCCCTGTTGCTTGTTTGGCCTGAGGTGACCCAGAACTGGAGGCTACAGGCTCTTTGGTGGGGCTAATGGTGGACTCTGGGAGGGCTCATGCCAAGGAGTACTTCCCAGAACTTATGCTGCCAGGGTCCTTGTCGCTGCAGTGAGCCATAGCCACCCCCCGCCTATGCAGGAGACCATCCTACACTAGCAGGTCCGTCTGGTTCAGTCTCCTGTGGGGTCACTGCTCCTTTCTCCAGGCCCTAATGCGTACACTACTTTGTGTGTGCCCTCCAAGAGTACAGTCTCTGGTTCTCCAAGTCCTACTAAAGTCCTGCAATCAAATCCTGCTAGCCTTCAAAGTCTGATTCTCTGGGAATTCCTCCTCCCATTGCCAGACCCCCAGGTTAGGAAGCCTGACGTGGGGCTCAGAACCTTCCCTCCAGTGGGTGGACTTCTGTGGTATAGTTGTTCTCCAGTTTGTGAGTCACCCACCCAGCAGTTATGGGATTTGATTTTATTGTGATTGTGCCCATCCTACCATCTCACTGTGGCTTCTCCTTTGTCTTTGGATGTGGGGTATCTTTTTTGGTGAGTTCCGGTGTCTTCCTGTCAATGGTTGTTCAGTTGTGATTCTGGTGCTCTTGCCAGAGGGAGTGCTTGACTGAAAGTATTCTTGATTATGCCTTTTAATTACCACTTATTATCATCACAGGTAGAGAAACATACAGCAGTCAATGAATTGATCCATGTCTTGCCACTTCCCTTTCTGCAAGTTGCCTGCCCTTTCTGTCTTGTGAGATGGGGTATCTTTTATGGTGAGTTCCAGTGTCTTCCTGTTGATGACTGTTCAGAGTTAGTTGATTCTGGTGCTCTCGCAAGAGGGAGTAAGCACACATCCTTCTACTCTGTCATCTTGAACCAATCTCCTAAAATACTACTTTTAGTAGTATTAGTAATAGAGTAATAGTTGGACCAAAAGCTGACTACTCAGCCACAAAATGGAACATAGAATATTTTCAGTGTGTTGAAATTAACTGCTAATCTAGGATATTATACCTACTTTTTATTTCAAAAATGAGGAGAAAAGACATTTTTTAGCTCAAGGACATCAGACAGAGTTTAATAAGAGCAAACCCTCACTAAAGGAAATTCTAAACAATATACCTCAGGTAGAAGAAAAGTAATCCCAGATGGAAGGTCTGAGAAGCAAAAAGAACTCAAGAGCAAAGAAAGTGATAAATAAGTGAGTATAAATAATAATAATGCATTAAGTTAAAAACAAAGAAAGAATGAAAATACATGATGATAGGGGACTTCCCTGGCAGTCCAGTGGTTAACACTTCACCTCCCAATGCAGGGGGGTGTGGGTTTGATCCCTGGTTGGCGAGCTAAGATCCCACATGACTGGAGGCCAAAAAACCAAAACATAGAAACAGAAGCAATACTGTAACAAATTCAATAAAGACTAAAAATGGACCACATTAAAATAAATCTTTTAAAAAAAAGAAAATACATGATAACATTTATGTTGTGTGGGTTAGAAAAATGGATGAAAATGTTCTATGGTTCTAAGGTTATATTATGAAGAGGGGTAAAGTATTAATTAATTTTTGAGGTTTATAATTTAAGTGTAAATGTTGTAATATTTAGGAAACCACTATAAGAATGGAAACAGAAGGCACATGTTCTAAACTCATGGAAATAAAAATAGAATGATAAAAAATATTCAATCCAAAAAAGACAATAAAGGGGAGAATAATAAAGGGGATTGGTGGGACAAATAGAAGCACAAAATGAGGTGGTATATTTAAACCCAAACATTATCAGTAATTACATGAAATATATATTAATTAAATGCTTCTGTGAAACTTGTATTTCACCAAACTGGAAACTACTTAAATGTCATCTACAGTAGAATGAATAACTATAGTATAGACACAGTATGGAATATTGTACTGCAAAAAATAAGGGTAAGGACAATTTAAAAAACCTGCAGCTATATACAACAGCATGGATGAATCAGACAAATTTAATACTGAGCAGAAAACAGAACACAAAAGAATGCACACAATATATTCCATTTAAATAGAGTTAAAAAATAGTCAAAATTCAACTACTTAGTTTAGGCATGCATATATTGAAGGAAAAACTATTTTTAAAGTAATGATATGATTATCATTAAATCTTGACTAGTGTTTATCTTTGAGGAAAGGGGAAGGTTTGTGAGCAGGACATGACACATATGCGGGGAGGGTCTGGAAGGCTGGTAATGTTCTATTTCTTATTCTGCAAGTGACTGCAGGGTGTTCACTTTATAAATATTTGGGAAAATGTACTTATATGCATTTGTATGAATGTAGGTTACATTTGACAATAAAATGGTTTTAAATAATAAATTTAAAATTATTTACTCTCATATTATTTACTCTCATATTCTCATGAATATGATTTATTGTCAGCCATGTATGCTACTCATTATATAATTTTGAGTGCTCTGCATGTACTCATGCAAAGGGACGGATTTCTGTCTTCAAGAAACATAATTTGTACAGGGGCCTCTAACCTTTCCAAGTTTAATAATGCTTTTTTTTTTTTTTTTTTTTTTTTTTTTTTTTGTGGTGGGGGTGCTTGAGCACAGGCTCCGGACGCGCAGGCCCAGCGGCCATGGCTCACGGGCCCAGCCGCTCCGCAGCATGTGGGATCTTCCCGGAACGGGGCACAAACCCGTGTCCCCTGCATCGGCAGGCGGACTCTCAACCACTGCGCCACCAGGGAAGCCCAATAATGCATTTTTAATATAAAAAATTTTCAGCCTCAGGAATTAGGCATTTTAGTAGCTGTTACTTGGAGATTTGTTAATGGGAGGGGGGAAGATTTTATTAAATCAAGCCTTTTAATAAATTTTTATTTTATTATTTTATTAATCACAATAGCATCTATCTGTCAAACAGTAGAATGTATTTATATGAGCCAAATATTTCATTTGTAATTTCATTGGTAATGCTTTATGTGCATATTCATTCTACATTCACAAAGCTTATTGAGATCTACTTCTAGCCAGACACTATGACTATGGGTTTATGGACCCTGGGCAATATTTTTAAGTCCCCTCTGCACAGGTCTGTGGTACCCAGGTTGAGAATCATTGATTTATATCACGTCATCATAGTAATTTCTCTATACTGGCCTCTCTGCTGAGAACTTCACACAAAAAATTAAAGGGACACAGATCTTGCCACACCAGATAAAAAGGATCTGATGCAAAGTCATGGCTGTGTACACAGATTCTCAGAAGGGACTAAATCTAATATATTTGTTTTAGGATATTATCCCTTTTATTTCTCTAGCAGCCATTATTTGCCTAGGATTCATCACAAACACTAGATGGACATTGTTCTGGTTCTCAAGTCTATTTTATTTTTGTTTATTAATTCTAATCTTATATATATTTCCAAATTCACCTCCAAATCTGCCCCTTCCTGCAGTGTAGCATAGGAGGTAAGATCATGGGCTCTGGGCTCAATCTTCACTCGTGACTTCAACAAGTTAATACGTTAATGCATCTCTCTATGTTAGTGAAGAGTCTCTTGGATGCAAGCATCAGAAAACCTAGCTGGAACTGTATTGTTTGTAATTTAGAGAATAAATTGTTAGTTTCTTGATTTTCACTTTTGTCCAGATAAATGGCACTGGAACTAGACATTTGCTAGGGAATAATAATACTAATTTGCAAAGATAGGAGATGAGGAGAGCAGTGCACAAGAGGTATTGTAAGATATTCTGGATAAAGCTGTACCTGGATTCAGCTGTGCCTGAACCAGATTGATCCTGACTTAGAACAACTGAACATATGCTGCACTGCCAAGGTTTTGTTTAGGTCCCACTTCTGCAAGGGAGCTGCTCCTTACCAGGAAATTCCTAGAGGCCATACTGAACTGGGAGGGTTGTTTCCCTGAGTAGCTGCAAGAGAGTGTGTGTGTGTGTGTGTGTGTGTGTGTTTGGCAGGGGCGTGGGGGGGAAATGAACTGTACTCAAATGACTCAAATGGGCAAAACCAAGGTTGCGGGAAGGCAGACAGTTCCAGAAAAAAAGTGAGGTCATAATTAGATGATGAAAAAGGAGGCAGAAACTGAAGGGATCAAGACCCAGAAAACATGAGAGGTCATTGAGCAGAGTGGTTATACGTGGATCCAAAAGCCAGAATCCTGGGGATGATAGCCAAGATCCACTAGCTTCTGTTTCACCTTTAGCAGGTAACTGAACCTCTCTGTGCTTCAGGGCCCTCATTGAGGAAATGCACATGAGAAGTCAAAGTGTGATACTTGTCAAGCACTCCCATCCATGCCTGTACCATGGAAGGGACTCAACACATGTTAGTTATAGTTACTACTCCATCAGCATCATGTTTTGCTTTCACAACCCATATGCTGGTGTCTGACTGCCCAGTGCTCCCGAGTTTTACAGGAAAGCAGGGAGCCACCATCCTCTCCCTTCCAATCTTAGCTCTGAAGTTCCTACAGAAGATATCTTCCCTGCATGAAAGCTATGAGTAGAAAACAGGGTCACATTGTAAAAAAGTGACCACTCACACCAAACTAGATGAACTAGGGATCATAATTCAAGAAAAGGGGGAGCAAATCAGTTTCCATAACAACAGATGTGAGGAATGACTTGGGAGATAACACAACAGTACAAACAGCCCATTGATGGGCCACCTTTATTCAAAATTAAATCGTCCTTCTCTATACACAATGCCAAAGTGTACATTAAACCTGAATATGTGACCCAGATGGAACTCTGTGCTTAACCAGGTCAAAACTGATATTTCTGTGGTTAAGAAAAAAAAAAAAAAAAAAAAAATTCCACTCCATGAGATCAACACTTTTATTTGATATCTCACTAGGTTTTTATTCTGTGGCTTTTCTTTCAGTGCTCTACTTCTCACTGTTTTATCTCAGAGTTTCTGAATGTTCTCCTCTAACAACCAATATAAACACAATAAACAGTGTAACAGTCAAGACCCTTGATATAGAAGCGGAGGCACATTAGCAGCAAGGCATCCAACGACACTGAGATAAAGCAGAGAAAAGCACAACATAGCTGTGAGTGGGGCTCAATGAAGAAGGTACAGTGGTGGGGACTGTGGTGTGGGGAGAAGGCTGAGAGCTAAATTTCAGGTGTTATCAGAATATGACATAGGTATGTTTGTGGCCAATTATAAGAAATGCTTAGAATGGTATTATAAACAGAGTAAATGGTAAATAAATATTATTCAAGTGAATGTAGGAATGAATGAATGAGAAATCAGGCTTTTGCTATCATTAGCATATAGGCATTTTGATAAATCATGGAATCTTAAAATTAAAAGGGGCCCCAAAAATCCCTTTTTCTATTTCCCTCACAAGTGGTTTTAGCTGAAGTACCTCAGAATCTCGAGCGTGAATTAAGAGCCAGTAAGAAAGAAAGAAAAAGAAGTAAACACTGAAGCATAGGTTTGTTGGGTTGGTTTTTTTTCTTTAGGGAATACAAAGTGTTCTAGAATAATGGATCACTGAAGGACAGTTTTTAGCAAAAAAGCTATCATGGGAGAATTGGAAAGGACCCCAAAAAGGTCACTTGTCATGCCATCTCTCCTTTAGCTGTAAAATACAGAAATCATTAGTTAATACCAACACTGTTCTACATTTGTATAGTACTTTTGGGTCCCAAAGTGCATTCAAAGACGTTATCTCCATTGATCCGCACCAGGAAGTAGGTATTCTTTTCTGGTATCAAAAGAAATTACTAGCCCGGAAGTAATGGGTACTTGTTGACTTACAGAAGCACAGTTACCTGAAGACAGAAATATGGAATGTCTTTATAAAAGACTGCTCCACAAAAATACACATTCATTCATTTGGTAACAGGGAGAGCTGTTGAGTTAATTGGTATCTTTGTCTTTTTGAAGCTGTAAATTCATCAGCATTAATTTGGAAAGTAGTTTTCTCTCCCCATCCCAAGACCACAGCAAGGATGATTATCCAAGTGGGGAGGAGAGGGAAAGTGGGGAGTGGCCCCGCCCTTGAGATGACCTCTCAGGCACTGGGAAGGGTAGAGGGTGTGTGTGTTCTGGGCCTCACCTTGTACCTGTGCACCATTTGTAGGCAGTGTTGGAGAGGGACAGGATTTAGAAGGGAGTCCTGCTGGCAGGGGTCAGAATAATGGGGGTGAGGGGTATAGTGTAATCCTCCCAGAGCAGCGAGCCCAACTGGTTGCAAAAGACCAGAGCTTCACTGTACAGCGCAAAAGGCCCTTGACCTCCACTTCCCTCAACTGCATAACTCTCTTAACCCTGGGATTTTGCTATGAACTGTAGGAGGTGGAAAGAATTTTTTAAAATAATAAACTAATACTGGACTTGCTGTGAATCTTGGTAAGTTGATATTTGATTTCATTTAGAAATATAAAGAGGTAATGTTTCTTGCACTTGAGTATCATAGAACAATTGTGCTTGGGTTAGTCTTCATTCAATAAGCATTTATTGAGCACCTTCTGTGAATATGAACATACTTTAGGGTTCGTGCTGGGGATGTAGTGAGAAACAAGACAGAGATGGTCCCTGTCTTTGAGAAGCTGGTTCCATCTATCAGGAAAGATAGACAAACAAGGAATAACACTGCAATGTGCTGAGTGTTACAACAGGACAAGTACAGTCTCTGACACACCAGTGACCAGGGCTACGTAACCTGGTCTAGGGACCTGGGAAGGCACCCCTGCAAAAGCCATATTTAAGCAGAAGCCTGAAGGATTCTGTCCTGCATTATGCACTTCACTCCCACCATTACCATATTAAGCCCTCACCACCGTTACAGGGTATTCGCCATTTTCAAATCTCTCACTCAGTATTAAGCTCCTGGAGGTCTTGGAGCACGATGTAAAAAAAATTTTTTTAAGTCTCTGTATCCCCAGCAACCTCTTGCAGTCCCCTTCAAATAGCAGCCTTTCAGTGCATGGCAGCTACATGAAAAAAAAAAAAAAAAAACAAAAACGGAATAAATGAATAAGTGAATGAGTGAGTGAATGAATGGCTGGAGTCTTAATTGCACTACATGGCAGAAATGCTAGTGTTTCTTTTCAAAGGATGCAGGCTGTATGCTGCATCCTAGCTAATCAGTGCCAGGACAGTGCTCTTTTCCATGTGGCCAGGTGAGAAGCATCCGCTAATTAAGGCTACACTGCCACTGTGAGGACAATGCAGGTAGTGCCAAGATTGGGCAGGACCTGATACCCACTTTGGTTCTCAGCTTCAGGCTGGTGAGAGCGCTACCAATGCAGACTCATTGATGAAGAAGGGAAAAGCCCCCATCCTCATGGGCCCCTTATTCAGGCAGCCACCTGCCCTACTGCAAAGCAAGGGCTTGCAGTCTCTCTTGAAAGTGGCAGCCCAAGCAAGAAAATGGAACTGCATCTTCATGGCACAACTTTGGGTACACAAAGAAATTGCCACATTTCTTCCCCATACATAGGCTGGAGAAGAGACTTCTAACCCCGCCCCACTGCTCCCATTGCCCTGGAAGAGCCCCTTGTTGACCACTGACTTAGTTCAAGTTGCCTTAACCAAATGCCAAGCATAGGGTGGCTTAAACAACAGAAATTTATTTCTTACAGTTCCAGAGGCTGGAAGTCTGAGATCAGGGTACCAGTGCAGTCAGATTCTGGTGAGAGCTCTCTTCCTGGTTTGCAGATGGCTGTCTTCTTGCTGTGTCCTCACATGGAGAGACAGATGATCTCTTTCGGGTCTCTTCTTCTAAGAGTACTAATAATCCCTCTCCTGAGGGGTCCACCCTCATGACCTAATAATCTCCCTAAGGCCCCACCTCCAAATATCATTACATTGGGGATTAGGGCTCCAGGATATGAATTTGGGGGGTGGGGGGGCGGGGAACACAAACATTAAGTCCCTAGCAACCATTCTTGGATGAACATGATGCTGATGCATCGCCCCATCGCAAGACCTGGCACGCCTTAACTGAAACGTTCTCCTCATTGGCGTCACTTCTCTCCTCTCCAGGGGGCTTTAAATGCTGGTAAAGCATCTTAGAAGGAATAATGTGCTAGCGCCTTCCTCAGTGAGTCTCCTGGCCAGTCCCCCAAACTTCTGTCCTGGCCACTGCTGGGTGGCCTGAGGCACTGGGAGCCAGGACACCTGGGTTCTAACCCTGGCTCTGCCCATTCTAGGCATTAACCTCAGGTTAGCTGATTAATGTCTTTGAACCTTAGCTCATCTGTAAAATAAACATGAAAATACCCTATCTATCTTACAGGACTGCTGAAAGAATCATATGGTATATATATTATCTGTCCTTTGTAAGCTTTAAAGCACTATACACACACAAAGTATTAGTTTCATTAAGTCCTACATGTCTGAAAAGTGTATGAAATAGCGATGCTGAAAAAATGTGCATTCATGTTGTGGAATTCTCACTGTCTCTGCTTGTCACCCACATAGCCCAGGGAACCACGAACCTGTGTCCCTTTCCCTTCTTTCTCTCATTTCTTTCTAATTAGATCACTGAAACAACAGTTATGAGCAAAATTTAACATCCAAAGTATTTATTTAGTGCCTACTATGTATCAGGAAGGGTTCCAGGTGCTGGAGATACCAGAGATGAATGTAGACAGGTTCCTGCCCTCATTCAGTGGGGCTAGAGCAAGGGGGTGAAACAGACAGTCCCTGCCCACAGGGGCCTACAGTTTAGTGAGGGAGGTGGGAATTAAACAATCACACAAAACTTAACTCATGCTAAGTATACAGAAAAGAAGGCAAATGTTTCGTATTGTCCAGAGTTTCTATCTAGTCCTTAGAAACCCCCAACTATTAGCCAGGGGGGAGCATTAACTAAGTTTCCAATATTTTAAAACGCCTTTCAAACCAATATTTTAAAAAATTTTCCATCAGGCAATGCTCAGAATCACCAGCAAAATGCTCAGCTTTTCAGACTGTCCTCCCTTACCTCTGTTTCAGTTCCAAAACAGGTGGGGCGGTATAGGATGTAAAACAGGGGCAAGAGTTGAGGTCCTCAAGCTGTGTGTCCTCTCCCTCTTGCAGTCTCCAGGGAAGTGCCTCTTGCAAAGTGCCTCCTGTCCTCCGGCAGACCCGAGTCTTTGCCACATTCTCTCTCTAGGCTGTGGGCTTGACAGTCTACTCCTGACGTCTATTGTGACCTGCCATGGCTGACCTGATGGCGGACCCAATGGCTTTCCACTCAGCGTCTATTCGATACGGGAACTGAAAGGTCTCAGGAGAGTTAAATCTCACGGCCTCCCTCTGTGACCACACCGCTAGATGTGAGACCTGCCCCAAAGACCTGAATGAGAAAGGGCGGTAATGCTCCTACTGACCTGATGAGTCGTCCCCAGTCCAGACCCAAACGAGGTCTACTGGGACGCACACGTCTTGTTCTCCTCTCGCTCACTACGTCTGCCTCTTCCCACCAATGCTCAGGGTTGGAAAGTGGGTGATATTTTACTTCCTATACATGATATCTGTCTCATCGTACCGTTGCTGAGTCTTGTGGCTTCACTAAATACCCTTTGGGAGAACCTGGATGCTAAGTCCCTGCTCCCAGTGAATTCATTATCCCTGTTCACTCCCTGGTCTCCCATAGCTGCTGACCTTTTCCACACTGCTTTCCACATGCCTGGACCCCGCCCCCCCTGCCTTCCGTCTAAAGCACTGCCAACCGTGGATGTTACATGCACTAGACTCCTCCTGAATGACAGGAGGTGATGGTGTGGGGATGCAGCAAAACACAAGATGGGAAACAATTGGAAATCAACTGGTAGAAGGCACTGACTTTAAAGACCCTCTGCTGTCCCCACCATAGTGATTATCTCGCTTGTGACAATCTCAGCTCTTTCACAAAGCCCTGCCTGCCATCGTTTCCTGGACTCCTTTCAGGAGTCCTGGACTCCCTCTAGCCAAACATTTCTCCAACTCTCTCAGTACCAGAGACACTTGTTAACTGTCCTCCAGGCAGCCAGTCTACTACTCTTCTATGGAGAGAATTTTAGTTCTCACTTTATCTGATGCTAAGCTGAGAAGCAGCATAGAGTAATGGTTAAGCTTATGGGTTTTAAAGCCATTCTGCCGAGGTTTCAAATCTGTACCACAGTTTCCCCATCTGTAACTTGGAATAACCAACAGCTCTACTGACTGGGGCTATCATGAGGGTTATATGAGGAATATACGTATGTAAGATGCTTATAACTGTGCTTGGTACCAAGCGAGCACTCAATGAAAGGTAAATGTTATTTTCTCAACTTCCTCTTTCCTAGGCTATTCCTAGACCATTGGTTCTCAAACTTTAGCACACAACAGAATTATCTGGAGAGCCCAACCCTAGAGTTTCTGATTCAGTAGGTATGCAGTGCAGCTGGGGAACCTGTACATCTAATAAGTTCCCAGGTGTTGCCATGAAGCTGCTCCAAGAATCATACTGTGAGAACCATAGGTCTAGACAATTGTTTTCCATTTAAGAAAGTGCCATTAAGGTGTTTTTCCTTGACATGAAAACCATTGATCTCGCCTTCCTACCCTTAAGAAAACGTAGAAGCTTCAACTTTTGCTTTGTACAAATTCCACAGGCAGAAAAGAATGTATTGAGTATGTTGTGTGTTCTGTGCGAAAGAAGAGAAAAAAAATATACACACGTAACTTCATGTATCACAAAAAAGAAACTTAGGAAAGATAAACCACAAACTAAGAGACATGTTTACCTAGAGTGGGGTGAAAAGGACAGGAGATAGAATGACACTTCTCTGAGTATACTATTTTTTTGTATACAGTTTTAACTTTTGGAAGCATGTTAGTATTTTTCATACTTAAAAATTAAATCTTGGGCTTCCCTGGTGGTGCAGTGGTTGGGAATCTGCCTGCCAGTACAGGAGACACGGGTTCGAGCCCCGGTCTGGAAGGATCCCACATGTCACGGAGCGACTAAGCCCACGTGCCACAACTGCTGAGTCCGCAAGCCACAACTACTGAGGACCGTGCACCTGGAGCCCGTGCTCTGCAACGAAGAGAGGCCACCGCGATGAGAGGCCCGCGCACCGCAACAAAGAGTGGCCCCCGCTCACTGCAACTAGAGAAGGCCCGCGTGCAGCAATGAAGACCCAACACAGCTGTAAAAATAAATTAATTAATTTTTTTTAAAAAGAAAGTTTATTTTTAAAATTAAATCAAAAAGGTTTTCTTTTAAATCGATTTATTTATTTATTTACTTATGGCTGTGTTGGGTTTTTGTTTCTGTGCGAGGGCTTTCTCTAGTTGCCGCGAGCAGGGGCCACTCTTCATCGTGGTGCACGGGATTCTCACTATCGCGGCCTCTCCTGTTGTGGAGCATAGGCTCCAGACGCGCAGGCTCAGCAGCTGCGGCGCATGGGCCCAGCTGCTCTGTGACACGTGGAATACTCCCGGACCAGGGCTTGAACCCGTGTCTCCTGCATTGGCAGGTGGATTCTCAATCACTGCGCCACCAGGGAAGCCCAGGTCCTCTCCACAAAAAGTTTGTGGAGAGGAACTGAATAAAAATTGAATTAAATAAAAACAGAAACAAATTAAGTTAACAGTATATCAAATGGATGACAGAACTACATAGAAGGGGGAAAAAAGAGAATGAACCCAAGTCATTTGGAATACAGTACTTAGATATATACCCTCAGTCGAAAGAAAAACAGAAATGCAAACATATATTGTTTTTGTAGTGATATGGGTGTAGCAATTCTGAAACTATTTTGTGTGCATTTTAGGACTAAGCAAATGAGTAAATATAGTGATGCTTCTGGAGGGCCAGGTTTTCCATGTAGGGAAGAGGAAGTACAATTTATGGAATGGGGAGAAATAAGGAAGAACCTATGCTATTTGCTTAAAATTAGAGCTATCAGTATAAAATCATAATTTTAAAAAATTAAAAAATAATCTGTATATGTGTATATATTTCCCAGGTCAGTTTGCTGAAGAAACCTAGAAGTAATGCTACCCCGGTAGCAATGAACAGACGTAGCACTAGCATGTAGCTCTTGGTGTTTAAATATCATTCCCCATTAAAAATAGCTGAGTCAAAAGTACAAGATAAGGGCTTCCCTGGTGGCGCAGTGGTTGAGAGTCCGCCTGCCAATGCAGGGGACACAGGTTCGTGCCCCGGTCCGGGAAGATCCCACATGCCGCGGATCGGCTGGGCCCGTGAGCCATGGCCACTGAGCCTGCGCGTCTGGAGCTTGTGCTCCACAACGGAAGAGGCCACAACAGTGAGAGGCCCGCGTACCTCACACAAAAAAGTACAAGATAAGACTAGAACACATTTTGTGTGCAGAAAATCTTTAAAAATATGGGACTTGACTGTGGAGAACAGTATGGAGGTTCCTTAAAAAACTAAAAATAGAATTACCATATGATCCAGCAATTCCACTCCTTGCAAAATATCAGGAAAAGACAAAAACTCTAATTTGAAAAGATACATGCACCCCAGTGTTAATAGCAGCACTATTTACAATAGCCAAGACATGGAAGCAACCTAAGTGTCCAAAGACAGATGAATGGATAAAGAAGTTGTGGTGTATATATACAATGGAATATTACTCAGCCGTAAAAAAAGAGCAAAATAATGCCATTTGCAGCAGCATGGATGGACCTAGAGATTGTCACACTCATGTCTGAGTGAAGTAAGTCAGACAGAGAAAGACAAATATCATATGATATCACTTATGTAGAATTTTTAAAAATGATACAAATGAACTTATTTACAAAACAGAAACAGAGTCACAGACATAGAAAGTAATCTTATGGTTTACCAGAGGGGAAGGTGGAGGAGGAATAAATTAGGAGTTAGGGATTAACAGATACACAATACTATATATAAAATAGATAAACAATAAGGACCTACTGTATAGCACAGAGAACTATATTTAGTATCTTGTAATAATCTACATGGAAGAGAATCTGAAGAAGAATATTTATATATATAATATATATATATTCAGTATATATATACTGAATCACTTCACTGTACACCTGCAATACAACACTGTAAATCAACTATACTTCAATTAAAAACTGTACAAAAAATGGGGCATGTAAAAAAGACGGAGGAAGAAGCATGGATGGACTTCTACTGGCCAAATCATTGACAATTTGAGCAAAATAATAATAATAAAGAATAATGATAGTAATGGATTATAACACATTGGGGAAAAAAAACAACCAAGAATCCATGAGTCCTTAATGAAACTAAAAAAAGAAAAAGAAACAAATAATAAGGATGGCAGGAAGGCTGTTCTTTATAGTTGAACCTCAACTAATAAATGTAGAAGGAATAATAGAAAATCACCATTTTTAAACCATCATACCAATATTTGGCTTAGATAAGAATTATCAAGGAATGCTAAAATGATTAGGTGGAAGTCCGTTAGGGATGAGCATATTCACACATTCTGAAAATTTCTCCTCACAGATTATTAACTATAAGAGGAAAAAATTACTTTTACAGTAGGCAACACTGTAGCAAAGTAATCATCGATGGGATAAACTGGTATCACATGTTTCCTGATAAGATGCACCAAGGTCACAACATCACTTATGTAACATTCCTCCAAAAGTGTATAACCAGAATTTAATCATGAGAAAATTATCAGGCAAACCCAAATTCAAGAATAAGCCATAGGGTTTCCCTGGTGGCGCAGTGGTTGAGAGTCCGCCTGCTGATGCAGGGGATACGGGTTCGTGCCCCGGTCCGGGAAGATCCCACATGCCGCGGAGCGGCTGGGCCCATGAGCGATGGCCACTGAGCCTGCACGTCTGGAGCCTGTGCTCCGCAACGGGAGAGGCCACAACAGTGAGAGGGCCGCGTACCGCAAAACCGCGTACCCAAAAAAAAAAAAAAAAAAAGAATAAGCCATAAAGCAAAGTGGTTTATCTTTTCAAAAATATCAACGTCAGAAGAAACAAAGAAAGGTTGGGGAAAAAATTGCAGATTAAAGGACATGAAAGAGCTATGACAACGAAATGCAAGTCACAATTCACTATTGGCTGAACAATTAGGGAAAAAAACCCACATTGTTATAAAGGACATTATTGGGACAACTGCTAAAAATTTTTATGAACTGCCTATTACATAATAGTGTTATATCATCATTACATTTTCTAAATGATCATTGTTCCATGTAAAAGAATGTCTCTCTTCTCAAAAGACAGATGCTAAAGTATTTAGGAATAGATGGTTGTGATGTCTGCAACTTGCTCTCAAATGATTCATCAATAAAATTATGGGCTTCCCTGGTGGCGCAGTGCTTGAGAGTCCGCCTGCCGATGCAGGAGACGCGGGTTCGTGCCCCGTTCCGGGAAGATCCCACATGCCGCGGAGCGGCTGGGCCCG
>NW_006775074.1:1887115-1906916 GCF_000442215.2 Lipotes vexillifer
AAATAAAATAAAATAAAATAAAATAAAATAAAATAAAATAAAATAAAATAAAATAAAATAAAATAAAATAAAATAAAATAAAATAAAATAAAATAAAATAAAATAAAATAAAATAAAATAAAATAAAATAAAATAAAATAAAATAAAATAAAATAAAATAAAATAAAATAAAATAAAATAAAATAAAATAAAATAAAATAAAATAAAATAAAATAAAATAAAATAAAATTATAATATATATACATATAGTTATGTATGGAGAGAGAGCAAATGTGGCAAAGTATTAGCAATTGGGGAATCTTAGTGAAGGATATATGAGAATTTATTGTTCTAATTTTGTAATTTTCCTATAAGCTTGAGACTTTTGCAAAAGAGAAAGGTGAAACAAATTTTTTAAGTCTTTTTAAGTCTTTAGGTGAAGTTCTCTCCCCAACAAGATGACATTATTTTCCCTTTAAGCCCAGGGGTCTTCGACTAATTTTGTTTTACTACTACACTTTTCTGTTGACAACTTTTCCTTCCCTGACTTGGGAAGCAGGTGGAGAGAAGGTGATGGGCACGATTTGGATTCAGTGCATTTACAGTGTCTCCAAGAGATCCAATGAGACAGGGACTTAGGGGAGAGGTTTAGGCTAAGACATGGAATTAAGTGTCAGGTGGTGATACTTTGAGTTTTTCTGGGGGGAGCTTGGAGAATAAGAGTATCACAATGAAGGAGACTAAGAAGTGGCACACATGAAGGGAGAACCCAGGGGTGCCATGTCTCAGGAGCTGTGGAATGACAGAATTTCAGCATGGAGGCCATGGCCAGCAGTGTGAATGCCCCGAGGAGTAAAGCAGACATCTGCAAAGTCCACTGGATTTGGCAAGTAGGTGGTCCTTGGTGACCTGGTCAACAGCAGCTTCCAGGGGTAAGGCAGTGGGATTGGTGTCAAAATCATGCTTGGGTGCATTGGGAGTGAAATTGCTGAGTCTACAATTCCGATAACCCTATTTTGAAGACAATGAGAGCAAAACTGTAGCATCATAGTGACAGTTGGGTGAAGGCAGATTTTTATTTTTGATATTTAAAGCTGGAAGGGATCTGCCCATGGAAATTTGCAGAAGTGGAAAGGGGAGATTCCCAGATTAGCAACAGCCCAGAGGAACCCATGGGCAGGGGATCTCCACACAGTGGAGGGGCCAGCCCTAAGGGGAGAAAAGAGTGTGGTCCTCAGGGTCTTGCCTTCTGTCCTGGATGCCCTTTCTCTCCTATAGGGTTCTCCTCTCCTCTCTCAAAAACAAACCAGAATGTTCCCTTCTTTCCTAATATCTCCCCTAATGAGCCACCCACAGGATCCTGCAAAGCATTGTACTGATATGGGTAGGACTCAGAATTTGGAGTCAGAAGACAGCTTAGATTTTTCTGCTTGACTTCCTGTGTTATCCTTCCCGAGCAGCAATTTTCTCGTCTTTAAAACGGGGAAATATACTTTATTTTGTAGGTTTTTCTGAGACTAACTTAAGATAATATATAAAAACACTTTAAAAACTCTAAAGGGAATGTGATTAAGTAGCTTCCAGTTTTCATTGTTTGTTGTGTGCATATTTTGTTTGTTTGTTTCGGTCTGTTATGATCGTGGCAAAGATTCATCCAGCAGTTATTTGTCAAAGGCTTACCACGTGCCAGACCCTCTGTCCTCAGGATCCGGCAATGTTCTAGTGACCAGGAGACCTGGAAGTTGCCAAGAACGCTCTCTACAGCCACTGGTTTCTGACTGGGCAGCTCACACAAGATCATGAGCCTTTGCTTTTTGGGAGGATTAAAAAAAAAAAAAAGCTTGGCAACACAGACATGGACTCTGTCCGTGTTTTGTAATTGTGATGAACTGTATAGTGCAAGTCAAGGGAGCCAGCTGGCAATTATCACAATGAGGTTATAACTGAGAACAGCTTATAATAATCTAATTTTCCACTAGGTGACAGCAGAGCCCACGGTATTACCTTAATCATTGTTCCTTTCCGACAACTAGGTCTGAGAATCTTCTGAAAGATCCTGCCATTCTGGAGGGAGTAATTATTGCTAAAACGATGATACATGGCTTTGAGATGTCATTATTGGTCTCCTGAGAGACCTAAACTCCAGATTTTTAAAATGAATTTTAGTTTTTGACATTCTAAGTCACTTGAATTTATGGAAACAACTACAACAATAATTTTAAAAGCTAACATTTATTAAGATTTGCTACATGCCAGGCATTGTTACATGTGTTCAGGGCCCCTGTGACAACCCTACTTCTTAGAGGCTTCTCAGGGACAGAAATTTCCTCTAATGAAGAGCTAAGCCTTCCCCATGCTGCTCCTGTAACCGTAACACTAACTACATAAACATGTCCTCACAGTTTACCCTGCCTGGGAAAGGAGGAGTTTGGCTAAGCATACTAAGAGCCCTTTATAGGGTTGTACAAACAATTTCATTTATAATTGGTGTTTCTCAGAGCACTTTTCTTTTTTAAAAACCTTTTTCCTCAAACTCATGTTAACCCTTGGTCGGGTCCCCTGTCGGTGGTTCACTCATCTTGGGAATGTCTGGTGAGTTTCTAAGTGACTCAATGGAGTCTTTTTTTCAGGGGCTGAGGCTGAAAAGCCAGGCAGAGTGAGTTTGACTCACTGTGGCAGAAAGCCTTAACCATCAGAAGGAAGAGAGAATTAGAGCAAGTGGCTGGCATTTGATTCTGTCCCGTAAATGTCTTCTAGATGCTTGTCTTGGCCCTGAGGAGAGCAAGGACTGAGAAGTAAAATGACAGGGCAGTTTTGGAACATGCTGATGCCCAAGCAGGCCTGCTTTGGTTTTTTCTACCAGAATATAACACAGAAACCAGAGAGGCATTCTAGCTGGCTCCTACACAGCTATTTAAATTTGTTACTTATTTCTATATCTGAAAGAATGATATAAGTATAGAGAAAATTTCAAAAGGCACAACAAATCATACAGTTAAAAAGTAAGTATTCCCTTGCACACTTATTCCCCACAGGCACCCACTGTAACCACAGTTAACAGTTTCCAATGCTGCCCAGCTTTGGCACCCAGAGAGAACCACTATGCTCAGTAGAATTGCAACAGAGATGCTGGCTCCTGACACAGCAGCTCGGGGCAGCTCAGATAGTGCAGTCTGTTAACACATAACACCTCCTACTGACTCTCAGGGGCTAGGAGGTCACAGTGTGTGGGAAAATGAGCCAGAGAAAACTGGGAATTAATGAGAAGATGGCCTTATTTCTACCCATAGACTGGTGTGCCCTGGGAAAATCCAGTGTACTATTATTATAGAAATGGCATATGTTTTCAGATGAAAGTTAAAAAATACAGCTAAGTATATCTCCTTATGTAAATGCAGATATATACGTGTGTGTGTGTGTGTGTGTGTATACACACACACACACACACACACACATATGTGCACTTTCACATGTATATATGAGTATATATTTGATGCAGTTCCTCCCTGCAATATGGACCCAAGAATTAGCAAACAATGTCTCCATGAGAGAAAAGCTGAGATTCCTAAAGTCACCAGGAGCCTGATCCCACAAGGTCAGCTGGAACCACGAGAAGGAACAACCACAGCAGAGTGGCAGCCAGGCTGGACAAGCACACCCCAGCCCCTGGCACTGGCCCAATGTGCATTCACAAAGCACATATGCTGCTTGACCATCTCAGCTGACACCTAGCGTAATTACTGCGTCCTGTTCCAGTCACAAAAAATGTCCCAAGTTTGTCAATAAATTATATGATCACACTAAATACAATTCTTCTGTGCTTCATCTTCCCCAGCACAGCTCCTTCAGGGGGTTGGAATGATTATGGACCTCTGAGTTAGGGCAGGCTTAGGGGTCTAGCAGCTTACGTACCCAAAGCTCTCTCCCTGGGGCCTCTCCTGTCTAGCAGTTCCCTATTTCTGGGGTCCTTGAACATAAAAGGGCTACCTCCAGTCCAGACAATGAAACTCCCTGCCCTTCCTTCGAAGACTGGTTGTCCTAAATCCGTATATCCCGTTTCTTCAAAGGCCTGCACTCAATAGCACTAAGGGAAGTTACTGCTGAGAAGGGTAATTTCTCAGGATAGTTCTTTTGGGTCCCATCAAATCCCTAGCATGTCACCTGTAACACAAGAAAAAGAAGAAAATAAAACTCCGCCATAACCCTCAACTAGAAATTTCCAGTGGTTACTATTATTAAAACATCTTCTTCTGGATATATATGTAAAGTCTTTTATTAGAGCTAGCAGTTTTTCATCTGATTTGTGTAACTTTTCCAGGTAAACAATCATGATTTGCAACTAATAACTATGTTGACACCCTTCCAATATTTATTTATTTAATCTTTTAAATATTCTTATTTTAGAGTCTAAAACTTCTAGGATAAAATTAAGTAATAACAGTGATAGCTGGCTTGTTTTCTTCCCGACTTTAGTAGAATGCCTCTAGTATTCTACCAATAAAAACTGATGTGTGCTATCGGTTTAGGACAGGAATTTGTATGAAGGGAGTATCCTCCTATTCTAAGTTTACCAATTACTTTGGTTGTAATTTATAGAATAAATTGTTAGTTTCTTGATTTTCACTTTTGTCCAGATAAATGACACTGGAACTAGACATTTGCTAGGGAATAATACTACTAATTTTACAGCATTGTTGCATTAACTTATCACATTGCCTAGAATGTAGCAATTGCTCAATGAATGCATTATTATAGCTATTGTTAATAATAATTATTATTCTATCCTTCAGTGGGATCATAGTGAAAAATCTCCTTAGAACAGATTTTGAACAATTAAAAGTGTTAAATCTAAGGCTATCTAATGATCATTCTAAGGTCACTGTGCTCTTTTCTTTAAGGGTAGTAGGGTGACCAACTTTCCTAGGTTGCCAGGATTGATGGGTTTCCAGGGATGAGAGCTAGATGTACATTTCTGATTGTCTGGTACCCTTCACCTAAGGTTGCCCAGGGTCATCTCAAATTCAGTATGTTCAAAACCAGACTCATCATTTGAGCTTTCAAATATGATCCTTTTTCTGTTTTTTCCATCTCTGCCAGGACTAGTACCCACCAACCAGTACAAACCAATTTAACCTGAGCTTAAACATCAGAATTATCTCATTTCCTCCTCCCATCTGGCCAATGCACAGACCCAGCTGGTTCTAACACTGTGCTATGTTCACCTCAGCAGAGCATGCCCACTGTCACCTCTCATCAGGCCTCCTCACACTTCACTTGTATTGCAGGGGTTTATTAACTCAGCACCCCGAGATTAGGTTGTGTCCCACCTGATTATCCTCTATGTTGCTGCTTACGTCTTCCTAGAGCTAAAATCTAATCGCAGCAGTTCCCAAGAGAGTAGTGGTTCTCAATTGGGATGTCTCCCCAAATTGCCCAGGAGTTTTGAAAAACTGAACTGCAAATGAGACTTACTTGGTCTCTGGCACTGGGGCAAGGGCCTGTGTACTTTGAGAAAGCTCCTCATGGGATTCTGATGATTAAGTCATTGCTGTAATGGAACCTCAATGCCTAGTGAAAACACCTCAGATTTGTTATTGTGATATTTAAGGCACTAACTTTTGCTTCGAGCCTTATCTCCCTTATTCCTTGCATATCCCAAAGTCTGGCACAAACTGACTACAACAGTTACTGTTTCCTGAATGCCTCCTGATGTGTCATACCTTTCATTAGTCTGCTTTTGTTACCAGGAATACCCTTTCTTCTCCATTTGTTTCTCTCAATTATGCCTTTTCTTCAAGGGCAAGCTTAAATGAGACTAATTTAGATAAAAATACATTTAAAACACTTAGAATAGCTCTTGAGTGATAATAGGCCCTCATAAATACTAGTGGATGTTGTTATTATGATGACATAAATTTAAAAATTCTACCTCCATGAATCCTTACCTTCCCCTAAGTCAAAACTACTCTCTCCTTTTTTGTTTCCATTGCCCTTTGTTTCTACTCCTTTGTCAGATTCTATTTCATTTTCCAGTTATTTTTGTACCAGCCTCACTTCTCCTGGTTAAGTACATCCTTGTTGATGAATTCTGTGCTGGTCAAGGACCACGTCATATTCAAAACCCTATAGTCGGGGCTTCCCTGGTGGCGCAGTGGTTAGGAATCCGCTTGCCAACGCAGGGGACACGGGTTCGAGCCCTGATCCGGGAGGATCCCACATGCCGCGGAGCAACTAAGCCCGTGCGCCACAACTGCTGAGCCGGCGTGCCTAGAGCCCGTGCTCCGCAGCAACAGAGGCCACCCCAATGAGAGGCCCGCGCACCACGATGAAGAGTAGCCCCCACTCGCCGCAACTATAGAAAGCCCGTGGGCAGCAGTGAAGCTCCAACACAGCCAAAATAGATAAATAAAATTTATAAAAACAAACAAAAACCCCTCTAGTCCCCACTTAGTCTTGCTCACAGTTATATTCTCAACAAATTTTTACTCTTTTAAATTGAGCTCTAAATGATCCCTGTTAATTGCCAATCCAGCCAGAAGCAGATGTTAAGGGGCATTTCCAGCCTTCATGCCCAGCACGTCTTGTCTCAGAGTTGAGCAGCGGAGAAGCCTAAGAGCCCTTTAAATTAAAAGCGGCAAGAGAATTTCCAATCAGAGTGGGAAGAAGGCATTAACGTTGTTTGAGTACATACCGTCTGCCAGGACACCATGGTCTGTTCGCCCTTGGAACAGCTGTGTGGTGTGGAGCTGTTCTTGCCTTGTCATGTACTCTTCCCTCCCGTTGTTTGCTCAATGTAACATTTACGTCTGACATTTGCTTAGCGCACCTCCCCAGTTGTTTCTGAGCCTGGTAAAGAGCAAACAGTTCACTGAGTGGTAACGCCAGGTACTCAAGATTTTCCTCTGAGAATTCGGGACCAGAGCTGTCGAGCAAGGGCACAATTTGTGACTGATGTGTTAGCAGTGCTCTTTTGAAAAGTGTAACATACTGTTAAAAGTCAAAATATCTATAATTTGTCCTTACTGTTGGCTAGGTGGCTATTTAAATTGTTTTCGAAGGATGAGTTTCAAAGAGCAGTGGCTTTACCCAAATCCACACTCCTGGGAGGGGTGATGGTATTGGCCCATGGCATTATGTCCCTGTGAACAGTACCAGAAACGTAGATCCAACTCACTGGAACAAGGGACAAGACTGGCTCTCTGGGCACGTGCTCCCATGTTGGAAGGTGACTGGCACTGTGCATAGGGTGGCCATAAACTTACTATTCAAACTGGGACATTCCAAACAACAAGAGTAAATTGGGGCTATCCCAGGCAAACTGGGACCTTTGCTATCAGAGCATGGATCACCCCATGGGAAATGGAGTCGAGGCAGCCACTCTTTTCAACAACAGATAAGCGCCAAAAGAGAAGGTATGAATCCTGAGAGCAAGTACAAAGATCCCTGGATGTGCCGGATTAATCTTGAAGTTACTGAACTATTCAGTAAGTCTCTGTACTGTGACCTAACGTAAGAGCAGGCTTCTAAATCAAAAGAGCAAGTCATGCATTCGGTCGGCTGAGGAGAGTCAGGCCTCTTCTTGTAAACACCGCCCTGTGACAATGGGGAGGCGTGGACTCTGCCTGTACACTGAAGCTAACACCTGAACTGGGAGTGTCAGCGGGAGGCGGTCGTCACACTGACTGCATCCGCCATCTTCTGGACTCTCCAGCCAAGTGGTCATCCTAGGGCCTCTCCAAATCCTGACTCCATCTTCAAGGCTCAGTCAGAGGTGAACTGCTCTAGTAAGTATTCTCACGGTCCTTCAAACGCCATCGCTTTCCACTTCCTCAGAACTGCTATACCTTCTCTATTACAGATTTTGAGATTTAAGGGGAAATGCATCATCAGCCCAACTAGAATGCACCTCTACTTATTTTTAACCCGTCACATTGAGAAGTTGTTCAGTCTAGTTGTTCCGCACTTGGCATATACAGCTGTGCACGGGTAAGTGTTCTTGCACATGGACTGTTTTGTGTTCCCAAATTGATTGGGCAAATGAACCATTGTCCCTCCTCCATGCACATGACTCAATTATCAATGAATACTTGTTGATTTTGAGAAGCTTGTTTTGTATGTAGAACCATCCTGGGTTTGTTCCAAGTGGAAGAGCTATTAACTTCAAAAATTACCTGAGCTTTCCCCTTATTTCTCAACACATTACCAAAAAGCCCTATCCTAATCTGGTATGGATAATCAGACTGCTTAGAGACACAGGGGCATGGAGTCAATATTTTAGCCGGCAGGGTGATACTGACAGCCTGAAGTATGCAGTGGAAATGGTATAATCAGTAGAAGCTTTAAAATCCATCAGATCAGAATTGGGGTCCTGGGTCTGGTTTTTACTACGGGGCTTTGGGATTCACTTCCTTTCTGAGCATCAGTTATTTCTAAAATATTGATAATAACATCTGTTTTGCAGGGCTGTTGTGAGGATTACATGAGATAACATATAAGAAAGCACTTAGCATGAGGCCTAGAACAGAGTAAGTGCTCAGTAAATGTTAGATAATCCTCAAGCTGAATGGGTTCCCTATGTTGTTTGAGGGGATGCCAAATCCTGTAAGCCTAGGACAGAAGATGAGAGCAGTTGTAAGAAAAAGAGGAATCAAGAATCTCAGTGATTACACCTGATGCCAGATGCCTGGAAAGGAGTGTGGTAAAGAAACAATAATCCTGGAGTTTGGATTGGCTTCTCTGGAACCTTTCACTTTAAATGTAATCAACTGTAAACTGCATCCTCAGCCTGAAAATATTTCAGCAAATTTGAGAAACTACAGAAAAGCATTTCCCAAAGTTTGGTCCATGGAACACCAGTCCTAAGAGTTAATTCATGAAAAATGGTTCTGATGTCAAGTGTGTTTGTTAAATACTGCATTCTGCATCACCCTCTTGGATATGGCCATGCACATTAACATATTAGAGACTATGAGAACTCTGCATTAAGTAACACTGTTTCGTTTTGTTAAACTTATTTGACCACAGAACACTTTCCACATGACATTTGTTTACATTGACTTTACTATTCCAAAAACAAGTTTTAGGAAATACTGCTTTAAAATGCTGGCTCTCAAACTTTAGCATGCATCAGAATCACCCTGGTGGGCTTGTTAAAATACAAATAGCTGGGACACACCCTCAGCATTTCTGAGTCAGTAGGTCTGGGGTGGGGGCCAAGAATTTATATTTCTAGCAAGTTTCTAGGTGATTCTGATGTTACTGATCTAGGGACTACACTTTGAGAACTACTGTTATAGAATATAGAAATTCCACCAGGCTCTCTCATGTTATTTCCTAGAACAATGCTTCTCAAACTTGAATGTGCCACCAATCACATTGTATTGTTTTACAAATAGAGATTCTGATCAGTAGATCTGGGGTGTGGTCTGAGATTCTTCCTTGAAAGACAAGGATGCTGTTGGTCCATGGCCCCAACTTTGAGAAGTGAACCAATAGAACGTGATACTGCCCAAGCTCTTTCGCTCTCCAAGTAATGAGACATCCTTCTATCAAAACTTCTGGTAAGTATTTCTGTAAATTCCAAGTTAACCAGAAAAGTAAACTGATTTCCTTTGTCTATCTGGACAAACACTTACAAAATTTCAGAGGATTTGTGTGGAGCAAGTTTTCTGCTGACATTATCAGGCTAACATAGACTTGAGTAAGAGTCTGTAATCTTTTCTTTGTATGATTTACCATAAACCTTATAGTCATCTGAATGAAAGCTTGTATTCATTAGCTGTGGGTGACAGTGACCCGATGTAACAATGATACAAATAAGATTCCTCTCTCACAGAAAAGGACCAGGCTCCTTCTGTTTTGGTGGCTTGTCATCCCTAGAGTGTTACCCTTATTTGCATGGTTCAAGGGCAAGACTCATATGCTGCACTTATTCTTTCTGCTCAGATCTTATTGGCCAGAGTCTAGTCATACAGCACACATGGCTAGGTTCCCATGTGCAGAGTTCAAAGTTGTATTTCAATGAAAGGAAAAGAAGGGACAATGAATAATCTCTGTTATAGCAATGATACTAATAAATTGTGGAAGGGGAGGGAAAATGGGGGCATGGGGATAGCAATTTGTTTGAGGAACATTCACTTAAGGTATTAAGATATGCTTGTGTGTTACTCTAGACCTGGTGGAAAGTACTGTTGTAAAAACTTTTTAAATGTT
This sequence comes from Lipotes vexillifer, assembly GCF_000442215.2. NCBI lineage: Eukaryota > Metazoa > Chordata > Mammalia > Artiodactyla > Lipotidae > Lipotes > Lipotes vexillifer. Next base: position 1,897,307 of record NW_006775074.1, read on the forward strand.
TCCTGGTTTATCTTTCTTTCTCAACAGTAAAAGAAGATAATTACAAAGACAGTAGATGGTTCAGCAGCAAATCTTTATAAACCCGATAAATGTGTTTCAGGAGTCCTGCAAGGAACCAATTCCTGTGAATAGCAGCAGTTACCGACATGTTCTTCCATTGGTTTGGATAGTGTACAGGAGAGCAGCTTTTCTGGGGGAAATTCTTTGACCATTCAGTTGTAACAACCTGGAATTCAGCCCAATTTGGGCTAGTTGCTTCATTTTTTCAGGACATGCTTAAAGAAATCAAGCTGTGGAACATGCATAGCAATTGTAAGGCACTATTTTGTACAGCACGAGGCTGTAATTTATGGTCAACTCCAGGAGGAAAACCTATCTGCCATGAATGGAAAGTCTACTCTGTCCCCATTCCTACTGTACTAGTCCAAGTCCAGAAGGTATGAGGCCAGGCAAATTTTATGAACGGAGAGCTGTATTCCAGAATCAAGTTTTTTTGGTTTTACATTTTTTAATTGAAATATAATTGATATATAATGTTTCAGGTGTACAGCATAGTGATTCAGTTTATATATTTATATATAAACACATATACATATTCTTTTTCAGATTCTTTTCTATTATAGGTTATTCCAAGATATTGAATATAGTTCCCTGTGCTATACAGTAGGTCCTTGTTGTTTACCTATTATATATATATATATATATATATATATATATATATAGTGTGTATCTGCTAATCCCAAACTCTTAATTTATCCCTCCCCGCCATTCCCCTTTGGTAACCGTAAGTTTGTTTTCTATGTCAGAATTAAGTTGTGGTAATTGACATGTAAATGAAGATTATTATTAAGAGTCTTATTTTTAAAAACCTAAGTGTTGTGATATAAAGAGCTTTGTCTTTTATTTCCTTAAAGAGCCACATTTGAATGATCGCCAATAAAGTCAAACTTGTTAGATGGTAAAGAATTTCTTGACACAATTAATGTAGATCCAAAGAGCTGATTAGAGGATGAATTAGGAAACATTTATATTATGCAAAATGAACTGTTCCTTGGTCAATTTCTCACTTCTCTGACTTAATACAATAGCCCATCTTTAAGAAGTCAATCACTGATCTAACTTATTATAAAATGGATTCAGACCATTGAGAAAATCAGGTCAAAGTGCTTAGCCATTTTATGAGGGAAAAATCAAACAATGAACAATTATGGGCTATTATGACTGAGAAACAAAATTGACAGGAACAGAACCATATAAATGGAGCCTAATGTGGTTGGCTACCAGCTTGGCCTTAAAGGAAACAGGGTGGTGACATTTTCTTTTTAAAAGGGTACATTTTTCTAAGGACGTCTTGTCTTACAAACTTCTGAGGACATGAGCTGGAATGCAATCCTCTAGCTGGAACATCTCCTGTCTCCTGAGTGGAAACTTTCTAACTTTCATGCCACTCTTTTTCATTACAAAAAAGCAGATTATGTGTACTTATTTTCTCTAATGAGGTCCACTGGGGATCGGCATCTCCTAGGCAGATTTCCCTAGTGAGGTATGGTTCGACTCCTTCCCAATGCAGCTGGTATCACTCAACGTTATTAAGTTGTGCGCAAGCTCCTCAGATCACCGTGGAGAGTGTTCTAAGTAGTGGAAATTCTAGGATTCCTCAGGCCTGACATGTGTCTCTGGTGACCTACTTACCATAAGTAAGTCTTTCACACACTCCCTTTGAACTGTGCTAAAAAGTAGGCTACACAAAAACTGACAGGTATGGCCTATCAAATCAAATCCCAAACCAGACCCTGATGTTAAAATCCTGAAACAGAGGGGGCTTATCAAGTTAAATTTTACACGTAAGGATAATGAATCCTTAGTGACCAGAGAAAACCCAGACTTCTGTACTTGGCATGACAGTAGTTTCATTAGAAGACAATGCAGGTTAAATAACTTCCTTGTAGGTTAATATTTAACCAATACATAATGCTTAAAATGGAAAGCAGCACAGTTTTGAAGGCACTCTTCTTCTTTTAAGACTTTTGGAAGGACACCTGGGATTTATTTAAGTACAAGTTTTAAGCCTTCTTACCATTTATATTAAATACCAAAAGGAATAAATAACATGTGGGAAAATAAGTGTGTGCTTCCTAGCACTTGCCGTACGTCACTTTTTCTATTGCCCTTCACAGGGTAATATTTTCAGAGGACAACGTTGAATATGTGAGTAGCGACATTTATGTCAGAGTTAAGCCCCAACAGTGAAGCTCAATTACCTGATTTCCTGAAGATCTTCCTTACCTTTCATTGGCTCTATGAGAACGGACAGACGATATGTACAATGCACTAATGACTCGATCACACCACCAACCAGTGGCCTGCAGCGTGGAAATGCACCCACAACCTGCCAGCTCAGGAGTCAGGCCCTCCCTCAAGTGGCTGGGAGGCTCAGTGGTTTGCAACATGCATCCTAGCGTTGCAACTGAACTTGGTTTTCAACTGTGGGACTTTGGGCAAGTTGCTTAATCTGTCTAAGCCTCAGTTTTTTTCAGCTAAAAAATGGGGTAATACAACACCTGCCTCGTAGGGTTGTTGTGCAGGGTAAATGGGGTAATTTACGAGTGAAACTCACTTAGCATGGGGCTTGCCTCCATGAAAGTTAGATTCCCTTGTTGTTACATTTATTACTATGACTACTTTCAACAAAATTAACTAGACCACTGTGATGTGAGAACTCATTTTCTTACCTTTTTAAATTATGACTTAGAAGAAAAGGTTAAGAGCAAGAATCTAGTTAAAGGGACCAAACTGAACTAACCTAACCTAGCTCTTATCATTTTACCCCCTCTTTTTAACCCCATCTTTGTCCCCACTGCCAAATAGCAGAAAAATGGAGCCTCCATGGACAATTTTTCCAGGATAATTTACAATTTAATATACAGCCCTAGGACAGTATATCCTCAGTAGGGCACTCCAGGAACTGGACATGGGGAAGGGAAGATGAGAGGAGGGGACTGCAGAAAATTCTTTATTCCCAACTTAATAGCCCTGAAGAAAGGGTGAGAGCCTGGAGATGATAGATGGATAGGCAGAGTGAGTGACATATGATAGGGGCCCTCACTTGGTACCCATGTACTGCTCTACCCAGCAAGCTTTCGTTTTTTGGTCAGAAGCCTGAGTGTTTCGCCAAAATCAAGGCAACAGCTGCTTCGCTAACTGCCGCCCTCCTACCTGACAATTATTGGCCTGAATCAATAACCACCCCCAAGAAAGTTATTGAGGTGGTAATGAAAGCCATACAGGATTCCAAATTTTAAGAACTTTCTGGGATATGGATGTGATTTCCCACTGTCTGAATAAATGTTTCTGGAGACAGTGTAGTTGAAACTTGACACTACTATTGGATTTTGAGCAAATCGTTTCACTTCTCTTACTCTCAGTTTCTTCATTTGTAAAATGGAGATAATACATGAAGTCTTCTTAGGGAAATAAATGAGATTATGTATGTGCAGTTATAAAGGTCTCACCAGGAAACAGCTGGCATATGCATACATACTCATACAAAGTGCTAATTGAGGAGAGTCGAGGAGAGGAACTATTTACAATGATATGGGCAGTTTTTCAAGAACATCAACAGGGGATGATGTAGTATCTGAGGGCAGGCAGTGGGGAGGAGGAACACTCCTGCCTCTATGCCTGGAAAGGCAATAAGGAGTGTTTACCGGGACCCTGGAGAGGGCTGCCCAACAGAAGCTGTGACTTTCTTAGAGGGATGCAGCCAACGTGTACGGACTTAGTAAGGAGGGTACCAGAAAAATGAATTCCTGACCTCCTTCACCTCTGTCCTAGGATCGACCTCCTTCCACTATCTCCAACCCTCAAAACCAACTGGAGGCCCATTGAAGCATTCTATACAGGTCAGCCTTCTGGGGCCCAGAACAGGATGGAAAAAGTGGGAAAGAGGATCTGAGGGGGAAATGGAAGACAAGTGGAGAACGCTTTCAGGCACATAGTATTTTGCCTGGTGTCTAGGTGGTATGTAATTATAATTATTACAGCAAAGAAAAGAATACACAGACCAGGTTTCAAATTCTAGCTCTACCTTTGTGGGGGTGAGTGGCAAATAATCCAAGAATTTTTCAGAAATGTTCCAAGTTTTATAAATGTAGACTTTCTGAACATTTTCAGAAATGTATTTCAGTTATCTGCTTATTGTCGAGAGGATTTTCTCCGATAATATTGTCTTGTACGCTCAGTGGTACATGTTTCAAGCACAATCTTAACTGTATTGCTTCAGCTTTCTGGGAAAAGACCCTAAGTGGGGTCGATCTGGGATTTAATGGTAATTCCACTGACACCCAGCTCATTTGGGCTCCCTTTGTCCTGAGTGTCAAGCTTTTCTAGGGAGTCCTTCTTGGGTCCATTAATGAAACAAGTATTCAATTCAGAGTCTTCAATAAATGCCACGTTGTGTGGAGAATTTACCTTTTCCCAATCCAAATGACAAAAAGACATAATTTATGACGGTGATACAATTTTGCATATAAATAATCTAAAAGCAGGATGTAGCAGTAGCTGGGTAAATTGATATTTAAAAACTCTATTTCTTGCAGGCCAGCAGTCTTTCTCAAGAAGGGTCCCTCTCATCTTGACTATAAAATTTCAAAGGACTTTTCAGAAAATCTCCTCTCTTCAGTCGTTCCCAGTCATTCGAATGTAAATTCTGAAACTGCTGTCTCCCCAGTCACAGAGATAACTGACATTAAAAATGACGTATTTGAAATCAACTACAGAACAGGAAAAGGTAAATTTTTAAAAATAATAAACTTCACATATAGATGACTTTCTTGAATACCTGTCTTGACAAAAATTAGTGTTTGGCAGGGACCATGACTTTCCCTTTTTGTAAATTTAGTGTTTGTTTTTATCATGTACTCAAAGAATCAAACAAGACATAATGAAAAACCATTTCTCCCTACAATTCCTTTTCTCAAGAGGCAACCACTTCGAACTCCTTTGGTAGTTTCATTTGGTATTTATCTCCGTATCTGTAAATAACACTCTTACAGTAGTATTGATGTTTCAGCTTTAGATACTATCTATTTTCTCACAACTCTGAAAAGTGAGAATTTAGCTCTCTTACACAGCCTTCATAGAGAATATTTCTCCCCACCACACCCACATCTTCGAACAGAGTTGTAATACATTCTCTGTTAAAGTTATGTTTTGTGTTTTTATTATTATGACTTGACATATTATTCACTGCCAAGGAAAATGGTGCACTGTACTTGTATTTCTTTTATCAATGTTTTGTGTTTGAAGGTATCCCTTCTTGGTACCTTCTGTTCTCCTGCCCCAATTTGGACTGCTTACTCTCTAGGACTGCTGCACAACTGGGACCCTGGCATTTGGCATTTTCTTGGGATTCACCTCTCCTGTGTTGGATCCCTGCCTTCCTGGATCCCATGTCTACTTCTTCCTAGGTTTACTCCTTAATTTTGATGGACATTCCTCCCATGCTTCCTAAGAGAAGGAACATAGGAAGTATAGTTTTTGAGCTCTTATATATCTTAAAATGTGTTTATTTTATGCTTTCATCTGATTGACAGTTTGGCTAGGTATCAGATTCTAAGTTGGATGTGTTTTACTTCGGAAGTTGTAATGCAGTGCTCCACTGTCCTCCAGCTTTTGTTGTTGCTACTGGGCAGTTAGATACAACTGCAATTGAATGTGATCACTTCCTCACCTTTTATTTATTCATTTTTTTATCTCAAAAAGCTGTTAGGATCTCCCTATTACTTTCAGTGTTCTAAAATTTTACAATTTAGATATGTCTTGGCTTAAGTCTGTTTTCATCTGCTGTACTGGGCGTTCAGTGTTGTACTGGGCAATCCTTCTAATTTGGAAACAAATACCCTTCAATTCTGAGAAATTCTGTTGTATTATTACTTTGATTTTTCCTTCTCCTTGGACCCGCTAGACGAATCCTTAATTTTATTATTTTTTCTATTTTCCTTTCTTTTTGTCTTTTTGTTCTACTTTTTGTTCCATGAACATTCCTTTTCCCGTGGCATTCTGTTCTTGCTTTATGGATGCGTTATCTTTTAAAAAAATTTTTATTTGAGAATATCAGGTTTTTTTAGTTATCTTGTACTACTTGCATTCTCTTTCCCCTAGGCACAGTTTTCAGTTAATTTTAATCTACTAAATGAGTCATAAAGAGTTAAATAAAACAGACTTATTGGTAATAAAAGTATGGTCATCAGCAACAATTACTCCAATAAAGAAACTCTTAAGAGGACCAGTGCTGGTCAGCATGTTTCCTAAATTCTTCAACAGAATACAGAAGTCATTAAGGTGGATATTAATTAGAAGATGGTGAGAAATTATCTCTATATACATTGAAAACATAAGAGGGTAAAACATATTTAAGATACATAATAAATAATATTTTACACAGAGGGGAATCAAAATAGAGTAAATGCTGAGGATTTGGTCTGCTCAGCTTTTCTTTTTTGGAAACTGTTACCTTCTTCTCACTGTCATCCACAATAATTTCATCAGTACCTACCACATATATGACTTTGTTCACCCCTCACTTTACCAGTCTGGGGTGAGAACCTGATCTAAGTTGATCTAATCACAATTCTTTCCTGAGAAATTTAAAAACTGAAACTGAAAAAAAAGAAACTAGTGTCTTTCTGGACACCTGAACTGTAAACTACAGAAATTGCAAGGGTTTAGGAACCATGTTTCCTGCCAGGTAAACCTGAGAGGCAGAGGACCTCTGCAGCAAAAACCTGCACAGATATACAAGCAGGTGCACAGAGAAAAGCAATGGTAGGAGAAGGAGACAGAGTCTCAGAGGCATCAAAATCAGCTGTTCCTGACCCCAGTCAAATCTCTGTCCTGGGGATCTCAGTACCCTCGTTAAAGTCCCCCTTTGTCTTAAGTTAGTTTAAGCTGGTCCCTCTCTCTAGTACAATAAAAAACTCCTAATTAGTATGTTCAGTTTACTTGATGCTTTCTGTGAACTAGGCAATGGACTAATGTTCTAAATACTTTATCTCATTAAATCTTCACAACAAACTGTGAGGTTGGAAATATTATTTTACACATGAAGAAACTTTTGAGATCTAACTACTGTATAAAAGATGCTATCTAGATGTTCCACAGATGTCTCAAATCAACATGTCTGAAACACAGCCGTTTCTCCATCTGTGAAATGGTGAAGGCTCTTCTCACAGCCTGAACTGCTTTTCTCCCTGCATACATCTAACTCCTTCTAATCTTGAGGTGTCAGTTTAAAGGTTCTCTGAGAAGACTGTCCTGCCTACTCAATCCAAAGTAGTTTCTCCAGTAGCACCCTATTACTATTTTCTTCACCAACACTGTAAATACAAAGTTAATATTTTGTTTAGTTCTTTTCTTTTGCATCCTCCTATACTAGACTATGAACTCCAGTTCATACCAATATTCTTTGCCATTACAGACCCTGCATCTAGCATAGTCCCTGGCACAGGGGAGGTGCTCCATAAATGTGTTTGGATAAATTAAAGCATTCTAAATATTTCCCTTCATGTATCCATGAGGCTATATTCAACAACTTTCAACACCTATTTACTGAACCACTGATACATGCAGGGCACTCTGCTAGGCCTTTTGAGACACAGACACAGACAAAGATACAGCTTCTCTCCTGCAGGCATTCACAGTATAGCAGAAGACTCGGACAGGGAAATAATTATAATGCACAGGGAGAGATGTTACAACAGAGATATGAACAAAGTATGGTAGTTACAAAGGAGGAAGTAACTGACATATGATCCAGGAAGTTAAAGTGAGGAAAAGAAAGAAAGGAATCGCCAGGGTTCAAATAGTCAGATTCTTTATAATGTCTTTATTCTAATACAGCTTTTCCCTATACCCTCTTCCAATTTACAAGATCTGGAGCGGAAGTCACAGTAAATATCTTCTCAAGTAGTGCAATATGAAACCATATAATTGTCTTGAATTTTATGATCATCCCTATTACTTGGCTTATCTCCATATCAGTCTGTAAAAACACTGAGCCTGGCTGCCTGCCTCAGCCCAGGCCTCCGTTACAGGTCAGACCATTTTCCCTTCCACACTGCCAGATCTGCTTTTCCTGATGCTGAGATTAGAGGACAATGGCTTTTGATCCCTTTTAACACTCAAAGGATAATGTTGCTCTTTCAAGACACTGTCCCAAGTGTTCTCACTTGGTTTCTTGGACAGTTACCTATCTGATGCCTGTCTTCTCTCCCACTGATCTGTAACTAGGTACCCCACCCCAATACGGCTTAGGGACTATTCCTCTAGTTATGATCCACCACGATAGAGTTATTTTTTCTCTATCTCCCCTACATCTTTGTTATGTGTCAGGAACATTTTACAGAAAACCTTTCTTTGGGGCTTGCAAGTGTATGTTTGTGAATGACTGGGGTTGATTTAAGGAAAACAAAGGGTTTTGGCAAACCACTAGTAAAACTCACAAAAGATGCAACAGGAGGAAAGATACAGATATTATATCTGCGTACTTTTTAAATCTTAGCATTTTAAATATTTATCACTATCACCATGTAGTTATATCAGTGAGCCTAGAAATTAGACACCCCCGCCCCATCAAAACAACAACAACAAACCAACATTCCTCAGAAGACCCTACTGAAATAGAACGGACAAAAAGAAAAAGTCTCATGTCCTGGCTTTAAAGAACTATGAAATGAAAAAAAAAAAAAAGAGCAATTTCAAAATTAAAGCACTTTCATTCTATCTAAAAGTCTGCTTCATCCACTGATGTACCCACCTGAGGGGCCAGCTGCATATTGAAAGCACCAGCTCTGGCTGCAGATAGAATTCCATCTTTGCCATTTACTACTTTATTATCCTCGGACAGGTTACTTAGCTCTGTGCACTTAGTTCCCACATCTGTAAAATGGATATACACATTAGAATTATCGCACAGGCTTGTTATCTGAATTAAATAAGACAATGCATGTACAGTGCTTAAGAATATTTGACACTGCATCAGTATAATTACTCTTAACCTTAATTTCCTTTCAACACTGCGGCTAACGTCAAGTATCTTAAGAGCACTGAAAAATCCTTAAAGTGAAACTATTTGACTAAATGAAACGCTACTTGAGGGCACCCTCTATCTCTAAATAGAGGCATAGAGGCGGAAAAACAAGTAGTCAGAACTCCAACATGGATGGGGCAAATTCCCTCCTAGTTTGCATTCTTCAAGGTGCCTTGCAGAATGCTAAAGCCTTGCAAGTAGATGGCGTCCTGGAATTTAAGCTCGTGGTCATCTGTAAAGACACCCTCCCCACCCCCATCCCCACCAGGGAGCTATAGGCCTGGGTCTCCGCCAGCTCTAAGTTACTACCCCCAGTTATCTCCAAAACGTCCCTCCTCTCCCGTTACCCTGCCCTTCTGCAGCCGGACCTCGTCTCACTCGGGTCTTCTACCCCGAGCGCTGCTCCCTGGCCGCAACCCAGCGCCCCAGGAAGGCTCCTCGAGCCCCGGCGCCTCGGCCGGGCCGGGCCGCCCCACTGCGCATGCTCCCCACCGCGCGGGTGCGGTGCGGCGGGCCGGGCGC
>NW_006775074.1:1907119-1949559 GCF_000442215.2 Lipotes vexillifer
TGCGGTGCGGCGGGCCGGGCGCGGTTCCCGCTCTGCCGGGAAGGCCTTGTCCACGCAGCGGCAGGAGCGCGCGTCCCGGGGCGGCGGCGTCCTGGAGACCCCCGAGAGATGGAAGCTGCGGCGCCGGCGGCGGCCGAGGCGGCTGGGCACGAAGAGCTCGGTGGGTCCTGGGCGCGGGCGGGGGCCGACGTGGCGCAGGGATGCTCGTCCGCGGGAAGCGCCGAGGCCCCGAGCCCGCGCTCGGCCTCGGCCGTGGGTCTGGGGGCGGTGCGGGCGCCCGGGCGGCCGCCCACCCTGCCCTACGCGTCCGGGTTCCCGTTTCCTGTCCCTAGACAGGGAGAAACGCGGAGTGGCTTTCTGGTCGTTGTTGGGGTTTCTTGGGGGTCAAGGTTCTTGGGGTTGTGGGTCTGGCGTAGGTTTGAATGTAAAACCATCAAAGCAGACCTCCCTGGGACATTTGGGTTGAGCCGAGACTTAGGAGGTGACTGACCTCCGAGTCAGCACCTGCACAGGAACGAGTTGTGCAATATAAGAGCTGGGTCAGGCGAAAAGCTAGGCCCTACGGAGGGCGTCAAAATGTGCGTGTGTGTCCGTGTGCGCGCGCGCGCGGGCGCGCGCTGACGGGTGTCGTTCGCTGGTGTACGTTTCAAAGGCAATGCAGAGCCTTCGCAGACTCTCACTGTTTTTTTCCAACGATGCTTTAAGGAAGTTGCCATAGTTTGGCCTTTCAGACACGGCAGCCCTGTTCGGAGTCCCTGGTGAATCCTTAATTTACCGTCTGCCACCCCAGGAGTGGCGAGTGGGACGTGCTGACCAGACTGAGATATGACGCGTAGTTGGCTCACTTGGCAGTTTGCTTTCCTGCTTTCCTCTGGTGTCTTGTCTCCTTGGCGACAGGGAATGCAAAACTTTGTTTATGGTTTCCCGCTGTCAAAAGAAAAACAAAAATAGAGATCGAGGTAGTAATAATATTGTTCCTCCCAGTTAGATGCATTGTATTAGGAATATTTGTAATTCGTTGCTAAATGATTAAAAAAGAAGTTGAGCTTTAAAGAAATACTTTATTATAGTAACCGATTGCCGTCCTGTAATAATGTGCAGGGCACTTTGCAGTTGATTTCTTTCAAGTCACGGTAATGGTAGAAATAAACGTAACATGTTATTGAATGTTTACTGTGTCGAACAGTGTAAGTGCTTTACATATGTTTTGTTTCCTTTAATCCTCACAACAATGGGGAGGTAGGTGCAATTATTATCACTGTTTTATAGATAGAATAATTTTAAGCTTATTAATGGCAGTACCCAGATAGGAATCCAGGTTTATCTGTTTTAAATTCGTTAATAACCCATCTTAGGAGGTGGGAAAATGTGCATTCTCATGCATTGCTGGTAAAAGCAGTATAATATACTTATCCTTAAAAATGCACACATCGTTTGACTCAGCATTTCTACTTCTAGAAATATTTCCCAAGGAAATAAGTCATGTAACATATAAATAGATGTTCATTACGTTATTTATAAATGAGAAAAGCTGGTGACTATCTAAATGTCCAATTAAAGGAAATTGTTTAGGTAAATTGTGATATAGCCGTGTAGTCATATACTGAATAGCCCTTTAAAGTCATATGGGAAGATGTTTGCCATATGTATTTTTACTAACTGAAAAAGTTTTCTAAATTATTTTAATTTTTTAAAGTTATGTCTCTTCATTAATTCAACACATATTTGTTGAGCTTCTCCTATGTGCTAGGCACTGCTTTAGGCATTTGGGATACATCTGTGATACATTTGTGAAAAACACAGATCAAGATTCCTGCTCTCATGGAACTTATATTCTAGTAAGAGGAAGCAAACAATGAACAGTAAAGACAATTATCAGTTAATTTAAAGTACATTAGGCTAAAAGTGCTATGGAAAAAAGAGCAGAGTAAGGGAAATCTGGAGAGAGCGTGGGAGTTGGGCAGTTTATAGCATTTTATAAAGTAGTCAGAATGGACCTTATTGAATAGGTGGGACTTGAGCAAAGACTTGGAAGAGTGAGGGAATTAGTCAAGTGGATATCTGAGGAAAGACTCTTCTAGGCAGAAAGAACAGCTGGAGTAAAGACAGAAGTAGTGAGGAGGGCAAGGAGGCTGAAGCAGAATGATCAAGGTGGTGATGAGGCCAGATTATGTAGGACAGTGGTCCCCAACCTTTTTGGCACCAGGGACTGGTTTTGTGGAAGACAGTTTTTCCACCCAGTGAGTGCGGGGGGTGGGGTGGGGGGATGGTTCAGGCAGTAACGGGAGCGATGGGGAGCGCACATGAAGCTTTGCTTGCTCGCCTGCCACTCAACTCCTGCTGTGCGGCCTGGTTCCTAACAGGCCGTGGACTGGTACTGGTCCACAGCCTGGGAGTTGGAGGCCTCTGATGTAGGGTCTTGCAGTTCCATGTGAAGCCTTTGGCTTTTGCTCTGAGAGAATGGGGAGCCAGTGCAAGGTTTCAGCAGAGGAGAGACATGATCTGACTTAAATTCTAAAAGGATCACACTGTGTGAAGAGTGCACTGTACGGGGCTAAAGTAGGAGCAGGGTATTTCAGCAATTCAGGAGACAGGTGTACATGTCCTTCACAGCAGTAGTGGTAGCAGCAGTGGGAGTGGAGAGAAATGGTTAGACTCTGGATATATATTTAAAGTAGAATGAGAATGATTTCCTAACAGATTAGATGAGGAGTGAGAGTGAGACAGAGACAAGGATAACTCCAGGGACCAGAGTGTCTAGAAGAATGAAATTGCCATCAAATGAGATGTTGTGCTTTTTGTATAATACGTCTACAAATTCTCTGATGTTTCTCTCATCAAGAGGAGGGACTTAATTTCCTTCCTTTAGATTGTGGGCTGTGTTTAGTAACTTGCTTCTATTGAATAGATTATGGTGGAAGTGATGATGTTTGACTTCAAAGCTAGGTCCTAAAAGGCATTGTGCCAGGCTCTCGGTTTTTGGATTAGTTACTTGGGGAGAGGCAGCTGCCATGTTGTGAGGATACTCAAGCAACTGTAAGGAAGGGCCCACACTGCATAGAACTGAGGCATCCTGGTGGCAGCAATAAGTTGTTATACAGTAATCCATAGCCAGTTGAGATGGGTTAAGCCAGGAAGAGCAGGTTTGATGGTAAAGATCAGGGGTTCAGTTTGGGGCATGCTGAGTTTGAAATGTCTGTTAGATATGAAAGTGTAGATGTCAAGTAGGCAGGTGGATTTATGTCTAGAGTTAGGGAGATGTCTCGGCTGGAGATATGAATTCAGAAGTCATCATGATGTAGATAATATTTAAAGCCATGGGACTGAATGAAAATATACTGGAATGAGTGTATGTGTTTGTGTATACTCTAAAATGTTGCCAGCAGTAGTTTCTAGGTGATGAGGTCATTTTATTTTCAAAAATGTTGCTTATCTTTATATTTTCTGATTTTCTACAATGACCAAATATTATTTAATTTAAAAAAGAATTTAAAAAATTGGGTGTCTGTGTGAAAAGCACTGGTAGAGTTGTTAAGATACAGGTTTCCTTAAGGTCTGCACTTTATTTCAAAGAGGATGGGGACCTCTGGAAGGTGAGTGAGTGAAGCTTCATCTGCCTCTCCCCATCGCTTGAATTACCGCCTGAACCATCGCTGCACCCTCCCCTTCCCAGTCCGTGGAAAAATTGTCTTCCATGAAACTGGTCCCTGGTTCCAGAAAGGTTGGGGACCACTGCTGTAGTGAATTTAACAGTTTCCTGATTGTTGCACATTTAGGTTGTTTCTAAATTTTCAGTATAGTGGGGTGTTTTTTTTGTTTTTTGTTTTTGTTTTTGTTTTTTTGCAGTACACGGGCCTCTCACTGTTGTGGCCTCTCCCGTTGCGGAGCACGGGCTCCGGGCGCGCAGGCCCAGCGGCCATGGCTCACGGGCCCAGCCGCTCCGCGGCATGTGAGATCTTCCCGGACCGGGGCACGAACCCGTGTCCCCTGCATCGGCAGGCGGACTCTCAACCACTGTGCCACCAGGGAAGCCCCAGTATAGTGTTTTGATTAAGATCTTTGTGCAGAAATCTTTTTCTCCATATACTGGATTTGCAGAAGTGGAATTACTCGGTGAAAAGGATAAACATTTTAAAGGTTTCAATACATATTGCTAAATGAATGTGATTTTTCTCTATTCTGACAACAGGTGGAAATTTAGGTTGATGTTAGGTTAGAAAATTCAGGTTGAAACAATTGCCTGGGCAATATAAGAGAGCATAAAAAGCACTGCCTAAGAATGTTCCAATGGTATGCACCATTAATGTATACATATGGTGTATAATGTATGGTTTATAATATTGAATGAAGCTAGTATTTCTTATTCATTTATATTTTTCTATTTGTAAATAGAAGTAATTTTGTCTAGGTAGTTTGATATCCATTGATTAATAATTTATTTTATAAGGTATTATTAATTCTTTTTTTAAACTGAAATATAGTTGCTGTACAGTATTATATAAGTTACAGGTGTACAATATAGTGATTCACAATTTTTAAAGATTATATTCCACTTATAGTTACTATAATATATTGGCTATATTCCCCATGTTGTACAATATGTCCTTGTAACTTATTTTATACCTTATAGTTTGCACCTCTTAACCCCCTACTTCTTTATTGCCCCTCCTCCCTTCCAGCTCCCCACTGGTAGCCACTAGTTTGTCCTCCATATCCGTGGGTCTGCTTCTTTTTTGTTATATTCACCAGTTTGTTGTATTTTTTAGATTCCACATAAAAGTGATAGCATACAGTATTTGCATTTCTCTGTCTGACTTATTTCATTTAGCATAATGACTTCCAAGTCCATCCATGTTGTTGCAAATAGCAAAATTTCATTCTTGTTTATGGCTGAGCAGTAGTCCATTGTGCAATCTACAAATTCAGTGCAATCGCTTTCAAAATACCAGTGACATTTTTCACAGAACTAGAACAATTACATTTTAAATTTGTATGGAAACACAAAAGACCCCAAATAGCCAAAACAGTCTGGATAAAAAAGAACAGAGCTGGAGGAATCACAGTTCCTGACTTCAGATTATACCACAAAGCTACAGTAATTAAAACGGTATGGTACTGGCACTAAAACAGACACAGATCAATGGAACAGAAAGAGAGCCCAGAAATAAATCCACACACTTATGGACAATTAATCTGTGACAAAGGAGGCAAGAATATACAATGGAGAAAAGATAGTCTCTTCAATAAGTGGTGCTGGGAAAACTGGATAGCTGCATGTAAAAGAATGAAATCAGAACATTCTCTAACACCGTATAAAGCATTGTTAATTCTTAACTATAGTAATCACAAGCATTTTTCAGAGCTGTCCAATTCAATATTTGGCCAAAGGCAAGACATTGGCAAGTAATAGACTTTATGTGTAATGTAAGTTGGATTTTGTAATTTTTAATTACTTTGCACGAGTATTCCTGTTTTATTTCATATGTTCTTACCTCTATTAAAGCTTATCCAATGTTAGGTTTTTAAGTATTTGTCTCCTTCACTAGTCTCAATTTCCTTCTGTCTGACATAAGAAATTTTGTCTGTATGCATGCTTAGTATTATAGCACAGCTTGTAGCACATAAGTGCTCAGAATTATTAATTATTAGTAGTAAATGAATTAATTTCATGTCAGATTTATATTTTAAAATCCTGTAAAGCAAAATTCTTTTCTAATATTTCATTATGTAGGAAGGGGAAGAAAACTAATATTTATTGATTACTTATTATGTGCCAAGGACGAGGCTCTATGCTTCATATATATTATCCCATTTCACTATCACAAAAGCCCTGTGAGGTAGAAATTACTACTCTCATTTTCTACATGGAAAGATAGGCCCAGAGGAATCCTGGTTAAAATATAAATCAGATCATGTCACGCCTCTGCACAAAACTTTACTTTTGTCCAACATGGTAGCCTTTAGCCATATGTGTATCTGATCTGAAATATGGTTTGTCTGAATTAAAACATGCTGTAATTGTAAAATGCACTCTGGATTTCTAAGACTTAGTATGAAAAATAGAATGTAAAATATCTTGTTAATAATTTTTATATTGATTACATTATCATTGAAATGATAATATTTTGGATATATTGGGTTAAATAAAATGTTATTAAAATTAATTTTACTTGTTGCTTTTTTGCCTTTTGCTTTTTGATAATGGCCACCCTACCATGTATGAAGTGACATTTCATTGTGATTTTGATTTGCATTTCATGATGATTAGTGATATTGAGCATCTTTTCTGTTGGCCATTTGTATGTCTTCTTTGGAGAAATGTCTGTTCAAATCTTTAGCCAATTTATTAATCAGGTTATTAAGTTCTCTTTTTTTATTTGTTTTTGTTTTTCTTGCTCTTGAATTGAAGGAGTTCCATATGTACTTTGGAAATTAACCCCTTATCAGATATATGGTTTGCAAATATATTCTCCCATTCCTTAGATTGACTTTTCACTCTGTTGATTGTTTCCTTTACTGTGCAGAAGCTTTTTAGTTTGATGTAGTCCCACTTACCTATTTTTGCTTTAGTTAACTGTACTTTTGGTGACATATTCATGAAATCATTGCCAAAACCAATATTTAAACCTTTCCTCCTATGCTTTCTTGTAGAAGTTTTACAGTTTCAAGTTTACATGTAAGTTTTTAATACATTTTGAGTTGATTTTTGTGTATGGTATAAGATAAAATTCCAATTTCATTCTTTTGTATGTGGATACCTAGTATTCTAAGCACCATTTGTTGAAAACACTGTCTTTTCCACATTGTGTATTCTTGGCACCCTTGTTGAAGATCAGTTGCATAGACTGATTTCTGGGCTCTCTGTTCTGTTCCGTTGGTCTGTATGTCTGTCATTATGCCAATATCATAATGTTTTAATTACAGAAGACCTTAAATATCCCAAACAATTTTGAAAAAGAACAAAGCCGATCACACTTCCTGATTTCAAAATATATTACAAAGCTAAAGAATCTTTCAGTATCTTAAAGCATAACTTTACTCCTGTGAAAAACTGTTGTGCTGAGTTCCAAATAGCACTGGGATAATGGCAGCTGCCTAAATCCTAATCTCTTCACATATCCTCCCCCAAAACCTGTTAATTCAACAAGGAGCACAAGTAAACACATTCATGAAATTATTCTTATAGCATTAATAGGAGACCAAGGATACCACAGACTTCAAATAATCTGTAAATAGAAAAATAAACAAAATTTCAAACAGAGCTCCTGTCGCTGCTGCAAATACGGAGAGTGGAGGAGGAGTCTTTAGAATCTCTGTGGAAAAGAGGAGAGGGGAGCAGGAGGCTTGGAAGAAGCACACTGAAAATCTCCCTCAGAAAGAGAAAATCTAAACTAAAGTGTTAAAAGTCTAAACAGAGGTCAGGTCGGGGAGTTGGTAATTCACAGGGAAGGAATACAGGGTATTCCTGTATTCCAGGAATACAGGTAATACAGGGAAGGAATTTGAACATTAGCAGGAATAGAGGAGGCAGCCTTGGCAAAACATTGCCTCTGGAGGAGAAGGAGATAAAAAAGCAGTGGAGATGCCCCTCGGATCCCTGGAAGTAAAGAGAAGAAGGAAAGTAACAGGGGGGAAATTGAAGATTCTACAGAAATAGAAAAGAACCAGAAGACATGCCAGTTACTCCCTATGACCCCTGATAACTCAACATCATCCATTAAATAAACTGAACTTCACTGTGCTAACAGAAGGAAATACTGTCAAACTAGGATCCATGTCCATGAAATGCCTAGTAATAGGAGAAATCATAAATAAAGAATAAATTACAAGGTGTCTAAGGGAAATATATTGAAATGAAAATTTAAGTCATTGAATTTCAAAGAAGAATTTAAGTGAGGTAAAGAAAGACAGTAAACGGGTTCTAGAGAAAGTAGTTGAAATGGAAGACAGACAACAAAGATCCAGCATGTAATTGGAATCTCTATAAAAGAAAAACAAAATATTTGAACCAAACAAATGCTTGAAGATATAATCCAAGAAAACTTTCCAGAAATAAAGAAAACCTAAATCTGTATATCAAAAAGACCTACTTTGTACCTTTTTGACTCAGACTGCTCAACCCTAAGACATATCATAATAAAACCATTAGACTTTTTAAGCAAGGGAAGATTCCTCAGGACCTCAAGCAAAAAGAACAAGTTATGTAATGGCTGAGAAAATTAGTCTGACATCAGACTTCTCAAGAATAGCATACAAAGTAAGGTAAGAGTAGAGCAGTATTTTCCAAGAAACTCAAGGGTAGAAAGTATGAGCCAAGGATGTTCTGTCTAGCTGTCCTTCATATCAAGGCTATAGAATATAGTTTAAAACATACAAAAATTCAGGGAATACTGAGCCCATGAGTCCTTCCTGAGCAATCTGCTAGAGCAGTGGTTCTCAGAGTGTAGTCCCTAGACAGCAACATCAGAGTCACCTGGGACCTTGTTAAAAATGTATATTCTCAGGTCCACCTCAGACCTGCTAAAATCAGAAGCTTTGGCATGGAGTATATCAATTTGTGTTTAAGCAAGCCCTGCAGGTGGTTCTGATGCACATTCTACAGGAGAATGAACTTCTTCCAGCAAAGGGATGATTGAGGAAACTTTGGCAGAGGACTGATCACAAGCATTTAATACATTGATTGTAGATTTAAGTCTAAGACATGAGTGGCGACATGATTGAACAACAGTATGTAAAGCATTTTGTATATTGCCAAAGTAGATAGAAAGAATACAACTGAAAGATGAGAGAATAAGAGACACAGAAAGGCAAAAGTAGAATTAGACCATTAATTGTTGTATAGGCGGAAGTCAGAGGACACCATTTAAAACTGATAAACAAGATAGTAAAAGGATAAGAAAGGGCTTCCCTGGTGGCGCAGTGGTTGAGAGTCCGCCTGCCAATGCAGGGGACACAGGTTCGTGCCCCGGTCCGGGAAGATCCCACATGCCGTGGAGTGGCTGGGCCCGTGAGCCGTGGCCGCTGAGCCTGCGCGTCCGGAGCCTGTGCTCCGCAATGGGAGAGGCCACAACAGTGAGAGGCCCGCGTACTGCAAAAAAAAAAAAAAAAAGAAAAAAAGAGGATTAAGGGCACCGTAAAAGATAAAATGGCAAAGGTAACTAGTAGAACAGCTCAACTAAATGCAATACATGATCCTGTACTGCAAAAAAATTACTAAGAGAACCTTATTAGTACAGTTGATGGAACTGGAAAATGGAATGTAGATTAAGTAAAAGTATTGATCAATATTAAACTACTTCAACTTGATAACTGTACTGTGAATATTCAGGAAAATATTCTTGTTCATAGGGAATACATGCTAGTGATAGGGTAAAATGGCATGATATATGTAACCTACTCTCAAATAGTTAATAAAAAGTGATAAACATTTGAGAGAGAAAAAGAAAACATGGCAAAATGTTAAAATTTGTTGAGCCTGTAAAGGGCACATGGGAGGGTTTTTTGTACTATTCATGCAAATTTAATGTAAGTTTGAAATTATTACAAAATAAGAAGTTTTAAAAAGTTATGTCAATCAGTCATTTCCAAGTAAATCATTTAGGTTACCCCAATTCCCTGTTACATAGGTTTATTGTATGTATTTGAATGGAACAAACTTTCACTTCTTTAAAATATCCTATACTTCAGACCTTACTAATGCATATCAGTCATCTCAGTAAATTTGAATTTAGTGAACTTTGTGAGAACAAGACAGACAGTGATGACTAGTGTTATCTTTCTCCTCAGAAGGAGCAAAATCATGCTAAAAATTGCTAGATATAAGAATAGATTTTGATACTAAAAATTTAAAGATTGGAATGGCTTTATAATTTTCTTAAAGCATTTAAAATTATGCTTGCCAGCAATTCCACTCCTGGGTATGTGTACAAAAAAACCCAAAACACTAATTTGAAAAGCTACATGCACCCCAATGTGCACAGCAGCATTATTTACAATAGCCAAGATATGGAAGCAACCTAAGTGTTTATGAACAGATGAGTGGATAAGGAAGATGTGGTATGTATGCACAATGGAATACTACTCAGCCATAAAAAAGAATGAAATTTTGCCATATGCAACAACACGTATGGACTTGGAAGTTATTATGTCGGACAGACAAATACTGTATGATATCACTTATGTGGAATCTAAAAAATACAACAAACTAGTGAATATAACAAAAAAGCAGACTCACGGATATGGAGAACAAGCTAGTGGATGCCAGTGGGGAGAGGGAAGGGGGGAGGGGCAATATAGGGGTAGGGGACTATGAGGTACAAATTATTAGATATAAAATAAGCTACAAGGATATATTGTACAACATGGGGAATATAGCCAATATTTTATAACTATAAATGGAGTATAACCTTTAAAAATTGTGAACCACTATACATACACCTGTAGCATGTAATATTATACAACTCTACTTCAGTTAAATTTTTTAAAAAATTTTTAAGAATAAAAATAAATAAAAATATGATTACCATTTATGTACTCAGTATGATTTGAAGCTAACAAGAGATGGAAGTTCATTTTATTATTTCTTCACATTTTTCACCCCATAATTCTATCATCATTTACTATAAACCTCAGGTGGACAAAACAGAAAACATTTTGCATTGAATACTTAGGCTTTTCACTTTGCACTGCTTAGTCCAAACCAAATATCCAGCAAATAAGTCTAGTTGTTTCTTTCTAAAGACGGTAAAACTCAAAAGTATTAATGTGAATTAGGGTGGAAATAGTAAAGATGCGTACAAATGGCTTGTCCTACTGTTAAAAATGTTATTTATACCAGCTTCAACCCAAGTTTTAAAATGATAGTGAAGCACTTTTTCTTTTTAAAGATATGGATATAATGAGACCCTTAATAAATGAGCAAAACTATGATGGGACATCAGATGAAGAACATGAGCAAGAGCTCCTGCCTGTTCAGAAGCGTTACCAGCTTGATGATCAAGAGGGTATTTCGTAAGTGTTAAGGTTAAATGTCATTTTCTCTTTTCACTCAGTGTATATTTTGTAATCATCTTCTATGGACCAGGCACTTAAGTAGATACTACAGAAGACACAAAGATGAATAAGATACGGTCCCCACCCTCAAGGCGTTTATAGTCTATTTGGGAAAGAAGAAATACATCTAAATTACAGAGCCATGTGTAGGAATTACTAAAACGATGATATGTACCAAATGCTATGGATCTTGAAAGAAGGGAGATCAGATTGAGATGAAGAGAAATTTTAAGAGAAGGGCCTTCTGAAATGGTTAGGAGTTAGACCGTGGGAAGTAGGTAATAAACACTTCTTTATGTTGAGTGAATGGTATGAAACAAAGTCATGGTCCCAGGGAAGCAGTGGAACATTTTTTAAACTTTTTTTGTTATTTTGTCATCATTAATAGATTTGAATAAGGTATTATTCTAATAGTGATTTAACAGTTAAGCAAAGTAACATTTTAATTGATCAAAAAAGAATAAAGTAAAAAAAATTTTAGGCAGGTATTTTTGTTTCATAAGTTAAAAAATTGTGCTATTCTTCCTAGTTTAATTTGTTTTTTCTTGGTCAAGAGACCTCCTTCAAATGCCTCTTGGAAACTTTTCTTAGGTGAAATCCCTTGGGAGTTCATGTTGTCTGAAAGTTAATTAGTATTTATCTTACCTGATGATACACATAGTTTTAGAAATTATATGTTTTTTCTTTTAATTAACTTCCTCTGAGGTTGATAATCATAGATCAGCTATGTTTAATATCATGATTACATAGATAGTGCAATAAATTGCTGTTTTACCAGCTTAGCTGTATATAATCTTCAACATTGTTCTGAATATCATAGCAGCAAAGAATCTTATGAGAAAATTACCTTTTCTTTATTACTTTAATAAGTACAAAAATACTTTCACTTAAATAACTCATTTAATCTCCATAGTAACCCTCTGTATTCCACTTTTAAGTAGCAAAGATAGGACTTGAACCAAATATAACTTTTGGCTCATTCAACTTCTGGTTGAATGGAAATGTTAATTTGATTCCTTGCCTAGATTAATTTTTAGTTCCCTTCTAATGCTAAAACCATGGTCATGTGATTTTAATAGCTTTTGTTCTAAAATGTTTAAATCTTACAACTTTTACTTTTCAGGTTCGTACAAACTCTTATGCATCTTCTTAAGGGGAATATTGGAACTGGTCTTTTAGGACTTCCACTGGCAATAAAAAATGCAGGCATAGTGGTAAGACTCATCTTTGTAATCTCTAGTTAAAATACAGTTATCAGTCTTAATTTACAGCAAAAATTACAAGTTAACATCTGACCTAGTCAAATATAACCTGGTCAGGTGACAACTAGATAATCATTTAGCTGTTGCTGATAAAATTATGTGAACTGTGATAATAATATCTAAAAATGAGAGTTAATTACTCTTTTCATTTCTACTTAATTACTTATTTATAATATTTGACAGAAAGATCCTAAATCACTATTTGATTTTTCCTGGTATGTTTATATCTTATTATTCTTTTGGATTTTCAGGAATTTAAGTAATATGTTCATATCGACAAATATATTTATAGAGTATTTGTATTGGTGACATTTTATAGTTTTTTAGATTCCAAATAAAATATGTAGTTTTCAGACTTAAAGAATAATAGTTAAGAAAAGGAATAACAATATCTTTTTTTGTTTGTTTGTTTTTGTTTTTTTTTGTTTTTTTGCGGTACGCGGGCCTCTCACTGCCAGGGCCTCTCCCGTTGCGGAGCACAGGCTCCGGACACGCAGGCTCAGCAGCCATGGCTTATGGGCCCAGCCGCTGTGCGGCATGTGAGATCTTCTCGGACCGGGGCACGAACC
This sequence comes from Lipotes vexillifer, assembly GCF_000442215.2. Lineage (NCBI taxonomy): Eukaryota > Metazoa > Chordata > Mammalia > Artiodactyla > Lipotidae > Lipotes > Lipotes vexillifer. Next base: position 1,920,003 of record NW_006775074.1, read on the forward strand.
CATGTCCCCTGCATTGGCAGGCGGACTCTCAACCACTGCGCCACCAGGGAAGCCCCTAGGAATAACAATATCTTTTGAAAACAAATATTCAGAGTTTTGTTAGAACCAATTATTGTAATTATAGAGAATCCTGATAGCGGAGAATTCACTTATGAAGTAGTGAAATTATATTTAACTTTTTTTAACTGACCAGTTTTCTTAACAACAGTTGTAACTACCATCTTTCTCTGCATTGGACTTTGTCCACCGTAATTTAGAGAAACTTAAAAATTTCTGATTATAAAAATAAACTTTGGCAACATTTTGTCTCTCAATAATCAGGCATCATTTTAATTTTAGTAAATAAATACTTGAAAATTTTTATGTACCACTTTTTCAAATAATTATTTTCTAGGCACAGTTTCTCACACGTAATTCTCAACAAGCAATCTATGGAAGAAGTAGATTGCCCACAATCCCAGATGATACAGTGCTTTTTAGTCATTTAGATAATGATTCATAGTTGCATATACTTATAATGGTGAGACACTGATAGTCACAGACTTGCCATCTGATGTTAAGTATGATGTTGTATTCTATTTTACTTTGTTGCATACCTATACTCTCCATTCATAGGTTTGGATAGCCAAGTCGATAAGATGGAATCATATGTGGTTGTCTTAAATATTACTAAATTCTTTCTGTATCAGGTTCACTAATTTCCCTTATGCAAATGACTCTTTAATCATTTTGTCTAACAAATATTTACTCACTGCAAATCAGTAGTCTGTTGTCTCATTGTTTATAAGGTAACTTGATTTTTATTAAACTGAAATATTTAAATGTTATAAAATGTTTCCCTCACAGCTTGGACCAATCAGCCTTGTGTTTATAGGAATTATTTCTGTTCACTGTATGCACATTTTGGTACGTTGCAGTCACTTTCTATGTCAGAGGTAAATGTGGATTTGTCAAGTCTATTTAATTTATTTTAAATCTATATATTTATTTAAAGTATCAGATAGTCTTATATTTCTACTGTGCTTTGCAACTAGAAGTTGTATTTCCTATAGTCTGTTACATAGACAAGTCTAGGATAATGAATATGGGAAAACGTAGCATTTCATATGATTGCAATCTAGTCAGAATGTATATGCTTCTTTTAAAAGAAGTGAAATAGAATGGTTTCTTTTATTTAGTGTAAGTGAAAAAAATCAGGGAAGTTATATGAGGAAAATGGAGGCAGCAGGGCTACTTTTAGTTAAAGAATAATGGTCTTTAATTTGTTAGTAATTTCATTTTGGGTGTAATGCCTTTGCTGCTCTTTGCTGCTATGTGGGTTGGTAGATAGTCAATGGAACAATATTTTGTTTTCTTTATTTTTGCATCATAAAATGATTCTATTGGATAGTGAACCAACTTTTTAAAAAAATGAATATTTTCTATTCTGATAAACTAATATTCTAATCTTAACTCTTTTGTCGTTGCTAAATGTTCTTAAAACTTTGGGCACATCATTTATGATCTTTAAATAACAATATATACTTAAAAAAAATAGGAGAGACAACATGGCTATTTTGATGATTAAATAGGGTAGTTTGTGTAACAATATATTATAAAGCCCTGTACAGATGTATTAAATAATGCCGTTCTAAGAATGGAATAATTTAAGCATGAACAGTGTAGTTGATGTTTTTAGATAATTGAAACATTTAAATCAGTGAAACACAAATACTACGTTATATGAATTCAACAAATACCTAAACTTTAACAGTGGATAAAAACTAATATACCGGTAAGAAGGGTATATAAAAATTTTTAATTTCATGAGATAACTTTAGAAGTATGCAGATCTCAAAATTTTGAAAACTCCTCTGTCAGTGTATAGCCCATTTATCTGATGTTCTTTTCAAGAAATGGATTTATGGACCAATTAAAATTTTTTCTTTTTCATATGCATGTATGTCATTAAATTTCAGGTTTAAAAGGTCAACATTAGGGTATAGTGACACTGTGAGTTTTGCTATGGAAGTAAGTCCTTGGAGTTGTCTGCAGAAGCAAGCAGCATGGGGACGGTAAGTACCTGCTATGTTATTAGTAATTATTTTAAGTATTAATAATATTTAAAATTACATTAATTTTAAGTATTTTAACCTGGCAAGATAAATTAACAAAAGTGTGATAAAGTTGGGAGGAAACAATATTTAGAGTTAGACAGACTTGGATTCAAATCTCAACTCTACCATCTTACAAATTTATGACCTGGGTCAAAGTATTTTTATTTTGTTTTAGTTTTTCACTATCAAGTGAGTAATCCTGTGAAGTCTAAATAAAATGATATTTATAAAGCACCTAGCTAACCTCTGGTATAATCATGATCAATAATTAAGTAAAGGAAAAAAAGCAAGAGAAATGTTTCTGTCTCTATTTCAAATAAAATTGTGGTGTTTAGCTACATGTTCTTAAGACATCCAAAGTATGTATTTTAGCATAATCTTGTTTTTATTTTTGTATTGTTTAAATGTAACTTTATTATTGGTGGACATGGCTAATCAAAATCAGGTAAATACAGGACTGGAAAATAAGCACAGGCAATTCACAACATGCTGACTGTGGTACAAATGATACGTGCGGTGGAAATTAAAAGAAGGAAATGAGCAGTGTTGGTAGAGTAGTTTATGGTTCAATATGGCCTTTCTGGGGATTTTCAGGATGTTAGATGTGTTTATGAGCTGCTCAGAGTTCACAGCCTGATATGCTGTGTGGGAGAAGGAAGAAAACAGAGCCTAAGGCCCTAGGGATTTACCCCCAGAGCCCTGTCTTCTTCCTTCTTCGCCCCCAGTCTATAGGCAACTTTGTCTACTTTTTTCTATCAAAAAGAATGGCTTTCAGATAGAAGTGGCTGGAATGATTGTTGGTAAGGATACTAAAATCAGAGGTGGATGAAGAGATCTTAAGGGAATACCTTATGTGTAATTCATCAGTGAGAAGAAACTTGAATTCATTTCAAGGTACCAAGATTACTAACTAAATGAGATCCCTGAAGAACCATAGAGAACTAGAGAGTTATGGCAAGAATGAAGATGGGCACGGGCCCTTCAAGTTTCAAATGGGAGGAGGAGGGTCTGTAGATTTTTTAGACTAGGTTGCTTGACAGCTTGACATTAATGGTCAAACAAGAGACTATAACGAATTAGTAAGTGCAAGCTCTTGTGTCACTAATTGTTCCCAGAACAATAGGGAAAGGTATGGGCTGTATACTAATAACATGTAGGCTGACTTTTGATTATAATAATACCTAAATAAAGCTCATTTGACCGGTGATTTCCCTTTCCTACTCCCATATGCTATTTTATGTAGCTGGAATTTTTTAGAGTATCTAAAAAAATATGAACAGAGCTAAGCTCCTGGAGAGGTCTCTGGTGGAATGACTTAGGGCCATGCCCCCAGTCCTCTCCCATTCCTGTTCTTATTAGTGATTTGGATAGTAGGGAATATGTTCATCCTGTTTGCTGGGAAATACGCTGGGTTGATCTGAAAAAGATCTTGAGAAGTAGGAGAGATGGGCTTAAACTAACTGATGAAATGTTTTCATGAAATCATTTTATAGACAGATACTCTTTTTTTTTTTTTTCTTTTTTGCGGTACGTGGGCCTCTCCCTGCTGTGGCCTCTCCCGTTGCAGAGCACAGGCTCCGGACGTGCAGGCTCAGTGGCCATGGCTCATGGGCCCAGCCACTCTGCGGCATGTGGGATCTTCCCAGACCGGGGCATGAACCCGTGTCCCCTGCATAGGCAGGCGGACTCTCAACCACTATGCCACCAGGGAAGCCCTAGACAGATACTCTTAAACTGTTGAATTTCAGAAGGAAATGATGGGAAAATATGGGCTTTTAACTTATGTGACATATTTTTGCTTAATAATAACTCTAGTGATATACAGATCATAAGTACGTGCTCTTTGTAGAAAATAAATGCTTTAAGCCTATTTCTTATTGTAATGAAGTAAAAAGAATAAATACTATTATGAAATGTTTTAAAATAGTTAAAAAGAGAAAAAGTACATCGACATCTTAGCAGCTCTTATTAATACTTATTTGTGGGTATCTCTTTTCAGGAGTGTGGTTGATTTTTTTCTGGTGATAACACAGCTGGGATTCTGTAGTGTTTATATTGTCTTCTTAGCTGAAAATGTGAAACAAGTAAGTATTTTTCTCCAGTTTTTGAAATCATTTTCTTCTGATGCCATGGTTATGGCATCGTATTTCCTCTGAGTAAGCTGTGGTTGAATATGAAAATGTGTTTCTTTCATAAATCATGTATCTTTCTAGATTTTCCTTTAGTCGTTTTTTTCTTTGGCAAGTTGGATTCTGCTATAATTGAATTTTACGTTTCTTGCTATTATATCAATAATGCTTGTTCTTTCAGATCAAAACAGGCATAATTTACTGATTCTTGGCTATTTGGAATTTAGATCTCAAAAGCAGATACACGGATGTTTTGGTAGCATAATTTTTACATTGATATTTTATAAAAAAGTATATAAGGCATTAGCCAGCAGCCTAAAAAGTGAAGTTAAAAAGTGGGCATTATTAAAATCTCATAATTATTGCCATTGTCTAAAAAGATACTGTGTCCAGAAATGTACAGTGTTCTGTAGTTCTCTCCATATTATAAAGGTTTGTTTTAAGAGTGGTTTGCAGTCTTGGTAGAGACTGTCAATTTGAACAAACATGCAAAGCACTGAAATAAAAAAGCTCCCCTATCAGAATAATGCCAAAGCACATTTCTCTATGTGCTTTAACTGGTAGTTGGCCTATTATTCCTACTTCACCCTCTGCTCTTCTTTATTTTAATCAATAACATTTATTAGTATACACAAGTGCATGGTGCAGTAGTAGGCATTAGATATAGTAATATGTAGAACTTCTCATAAGTATTTTAATGCAGAATATGTGTTCTAAAGAATCTATATGTATATATCTAAGTATATATTTGACTCATTTTTCTAAGTTACAAACTGCTTCATTTTATATTTAGACCAAGATTTGGCAACATTTTTTATAAAGGGCCATAATAAGTATTTTCTGTTTTGCAGGCCATATGATCTCTGTCTCAACTCAGCCATAGACAACAATACATTAGATATGGCTGTATTCCAATAAAATTTTATTTGCAAAAATAGGTGGTAGAATGGGTTTGGTCTGCAGGCCAAAGTTTAATAAAGCCACCAGCTTAGGTTTTTAATGTTGGAAAGGGTCACTGAGTCTTTCTCTTATAAATAAGAGAGTTGATGGTTTTATCAGCACGACTCATTATAGATGATGTGCCTTTGAGTTTACAAGTATTTAGTTCCACAAGTCACATATTTTTAGGGCTGCTAACTAAGTTAAGAGGCTATTTATTGGCAAGATAGACATACCATCTTAGCAGTCATTTACATAGAATACAGTGGAAATTGTGCCTTTCTAGGATTGTGCAGCATGGTAGTACTATATCTTTTCTATCATCTCCTAAGAGGGCTACCAACAAGCTTGATTTAAAGTTATAAATAATGCTAATAATGCCTTATAATCTTATATTTATAAGCTATGATATATATCCTTTAATTTTTTACAACTACTCTGTAATATAAGTTCTATGCTCATTTTATGAATGAGGAAACCTAGTCTCACAGAGCATGACCAGTGTCCCCTAGGTCATGTGAATTGGGCAGAAACTTAGGTGCCTGACATAGCTGCCACACAGTATATTAATTGTTCATCACTGGGCAGGACATTGTCTGATTTTAGTTGTGTGTATGTGTATGTGTGTGACATAGACTGTGTTAAGTGCATAAAATAAATATAAGCTTAGGATTGGTGACTTTCTCCTATGAAATGATATTAGATGCTTCCAAAGTTGAATGGAAGAATTTAACTCATTTGCACATATCCTAAGAAGACCAGGTAGAAAAAGTGACTCTCTGGAAGGTAAGGAGAAGCTTGCTGTAGATAGATGAAAGATCTTTTGAGGCATGAAGAGCAACATGGAAAAAGACATTCAGTCAGACTTGAGACTTGAAAAGCTGCTTTCGCAACGCTGAGCACCTCACCTCCGCAGAGCAGACAGATGGTCATTGAAACAGCATCATCAGAGATTTTCCCTCTCTGCAGAGGTGTTCTCACACTTGATAGCAATCTCCAATAAAAGACACGTGGTTTGATTAAACCTTACTAATTGCTACTACTTTTACAGTTAAAATTTGTAAGGTTTTTACCTCCTTAATCTACATAAAATTAAAGTTTCAGTATTTCATCGAATCAAAGAATTAAGAGTTTAGTTCTCATACAAACATGTACATCTCCTGCTTTGTAACTGTCACATGGCTGTTCTTGATCCCGTTAAGCCACTGTGGACAATCGACAGGGGGAAAAGAACTGCGGTGCTTCCAGTGATTCTAGTCCGTGGTGGTTATAGTAGCTCCTCTCTGTTCTCACTCTAAGATACTCAAGAAAATGTCAGGTAGACAAAATAGTGTATATGGGCATGAAGAGTTGGGAAGGGATTTTACATTCAGAGGAAAAAACATGTTGTGATACCAAAGACCATGGACTTTAGAGTCAGAAGATCTGAATTCAAATCCGTACTCTCAGTTTTAACCCACACATTGGGTAAGACCCTCTTGTCCCTCGTCAAGCCTCGGTTTCCTTATTTGTAAAATGGGAACAGTAGCAGAATCTCCCCATGTTCCTCATAAATTTATTGTGAGGCTCAGCTGACAAAAGGTTTGCGAAAGCCTTTATAAAATGCATTATGCATTTTAGATGCAGTATGCAAATGTACCGTATTGTGTCTTTAATTCTGCATTTTAGCTTTGCTGAAGAACATAATCTGCCTTTGGAATTTTAACCATTAAATTACTGAATCGAAAAGTTAATAAATAGTAGAATTTAGTAAAATTGAGATCTAAATGGAAACAACTGAATTTAGTAATTTTATTTTATAATATTTATTTCAGTGTTTTGCATTTTGGTAAACATGTGAGATCATAGGAAGTCCTATTAGATAGCCAGTCTCTGTCTCTAGAGGGCACCAAAGGATTCAAATGTTTACCTGAATCTTGCTCTGGGTATGTATCTACATTTTTATTTTACTTTATTTTTTAATCTTGAGAATTTTTATAATCATCTTTCTGCCAACGAATACTAATTATTATGAGAGATTTGTGGTAGAATTGATTTCAAATTCCCAAGCACCTAATGACTCAAACAGTCCTTTCTAAAATTGGTTATATAACTGCTTTTCTCTTACCAGGTATCCTTGTTAGAGCTTAACTTTGATCATTATCTTATCTGATTATTGGACGTACTTCTTTGATACAGAAGTATTTGGCTGTAAATAATATGATTACAGAGGAAATTGGGTCAACAAATAAAATACATTCTTAAAAGCCAAGTAATGTGAATTATCAAATTTGCTTCTATTTCAAATAATAGAAAATAAAATTAAAAGTTTTAATGGACAATTACAATATAAATGAGAGCTATGCATTTCTTAAATGGTACATGGTGTAACCTGAGAGTTTGTTAGTCCTGTGTGAGTTATAAATTGCCAATATAACTTAAAACTAGTAGATATATTCCCTGCAGTTTAAGATGATATGTACATTTGTAGTGACACTAAACATTGCTTATTGTGGATAAGTGTAAAATTAAACACTTAAATTATTATTCATATCAGGAATTTGTTCTGTACTTCTGACTTTTTGGCCTTTTGTTACTGTATTTAAGGAGAGAGAGAGAGAGAGAGAGATGTCAAGGTGGAGGCCAGGTGGCTACTTGGGCAGGGCCCCTCTTTAAGGATTGCAGCATTTTGGTCAGGTAAACATGTACCTGTCACAAGCTAGATTCTGGGATCTCAGGCCTGGGTTTGAATCCTAGAACCAGGACTTACTGGCTTGATATTATATAGGGTTGTTTTTTTTTTACCCTCCCTAAACCTCAGTTTCCTCAGCTATAAATTGATATTAATACTACCACCCACCTCAGAGTGTTTTGAGGATTAACTGAGATGTTGTATAAGATTTAGTTCAGTACCTGACACATAGAAAGTACTCACAAAATACTTGCTCTTATTACTATAGGGTCAGGTTCTTAAGAATTTATGTATCCAGAGACTTGATAAGTCTTTGCATTCCGTTGTGTTCAAAGGAAGGTACAGTATTTGGGGCAAATAGATTTTCACTGGAATTTATATTATAGTTTGATCTGCCTGTGTTGTGAGTTTCTAAGATTATTTTTAAAATCCTCTATAATTTCATTTCTATTTTTGTGAGTTGGATTATGTGATTAATTGAATCAAGGACAATTTTTAATAAATGGAGCCTATAATCATTGAATCTCTTTTGAAAGTTGAATATAGTTTTATAGAAGTGGCTGAATAAATTCTGAGGCAAAGTTGATTTATCTTGTAGAAGTTTTTTGCTCTAATAAAAATTTATTTAGTATCTAGCATGCATGAAGATAGTTGATTTTTAACAAATATTTATTGACAGTGATAATAAGTCATCAGCAGTTGCTTTATAAAATACCTTTAAAGTTAGGCTCTGATTTCTAAATTTAATTTTGAGTACTGTACATTTCTAAGAGGTACTTAGAGATTGTTTCTTACTTTGAAAAAAGTATGTTAGTAGAATACCCAGTGGCCATTCTGGACAAGCATGCTTCCACTTTTGATTATCTCAGAAGCAGGTTGAGTCTTTCTAGGCATCATGAGCATCACAGTCACAAAGCTTCACAATAAATTAGTAAATCCATCCTCATAATTTTCTAGTGAACTTTCTTTTCACAGTATGATAAAGTTATTTTGCAAAGAAGATTATCCTATTTTAATTATCCTTAAATTTGATATATATATTTCTAAGACACTAGAGTATCTTAAAACTGTGTATTTTATTTATTGTAAATGAATTTATCATAGAGTGTATATAGATCATAATTTTCTTCATATTTCTCCTTTATTATTATAAGTTGATGGAAGTTTTTTTCCCCCCTCTTCCTTATTCTCCTGGTAATCCTGTATAGGTTCATGAAGGGTTCCTGGAGAGTAAAGTGTTTGTTTTGAATAGTACCAATTCATCAGATCCATGTGAGAGAAGAACTGTTGACCTAAGGATATATATGCTTTGCTTTCTTCCATTTCTAATTCTTTTGGTCTTCATTCGTGAGCTCAAGAATCTATTTGTGCTTTCATTCCTTGCCAACGTTTCCATGGCTGTGAGTCTTGTGATAATTTATCAATATATTGTTAGGGTAAGTATAACATGTTTTTAACTGTGTCATATGTTTCTTAACAAGTAAATATTTTTCACTTTGGAGGTAAAAGTAATGATAAATAAAGACTCTACTTCATCTGTGTCACACAGGAGATAATCAGGGAACTCTGGTTTCCTTCTCGGCGATACTGCTTAGTTGAAAAAGCAATGTATGACATAGAGGTTGAAAGCATAGGCTTTGTAGTCAGATCTGGTTTTGAATCCTGGTATGTTTCTGGGCTGTATGATAGTGCTTCAGAAGATAGTAATACCTGACTTATTAGAGTTGTGAGATTTAGGATCGTGCCTTAGTGCACTGCCTAACACGAAACAAAGAACTCATTAGTGTTTTGTTTATTCCTTTAAGATTTAAACCAATCACAAGAGACGGGAGTATAGACGTGATTTTATAATTTTCTTTCACTTCTGAACCTTTATGTGCTGCCACCACTTCAGCTCACTGCCACTACCCTGGGCTGTAACCTCTTTATCTGATGTATGCAATAACCTCAACTCATTTCATTGTCGGCAGTCTGGAGATTCTTAGCCCAGTTTCCTTAAAATATTCTATTGATGGGATTCAGGGGATCTGCACATCCCTTAAAATTATTTATGAGATTTAGTGTTTCTGTATGTATCTATGCATTTTACTACTGAGCAGCTGTATAGCTTTCATCTCTCATAGGAGCCAATGACTCAGAAAAGGTGGAGAATCCTATTTTTTCTTGATACAGTCCATTTTATACATTGCTGCCAAAGCAGTTGTCCTAAAATCTCCATTAGCAATTCATTACAAATTCTCTTATGATGGATCTATGTTTCCTTTTTGCCCCATCTTAATTCCAAAGCCTGTAGACTCTTTGTTATAGCATGTGAGAGTGAAAGGGGACAAGAAGGAAGATCTCACAAGGCTTTCTGGAGCTCGTGACCCCTTGGCTGGACATGTAGGAGTTGCTGGAGCAGAAAAGGAGGCTCCTTAGGTAGAGGGAACCATGTGAGCCTTGAAGTACAGTTTAGCCTTATCCAATAATCCAAACATTTTAATAATCTTTTCATTTTGACCCTAGCTTATGTTTCACCATTATATCACACAGTTCTACCTATGCTTCAGATCTTCTAAATCTATTCCCCAAATTTTCCCTGTGCTGTCACACTTCAGTTTCTTTGTTCATCCTCTTTCATTGGCCTTGAATTCCACTTCTAGTCAGGTGAAGGCAGAGAACACAGGCTGGTGAGGAGACTTGGGCTAGCTGGAAGAAGTGGCCATTGTGGACCCAGGGATCTTGAACAAGATGCACAGTCTGTGAGCTTCCAGATAATGAGAGTTAGAAGAAGGCTATATGAGTCAGGACCAAGAAATCAAAGCCAGAGTCAAGGCATAGGCACAAGTAATAAGGATAATGGCAACTGTCAGGTCAAAGAATAAGATGCTGAAACCATGAGGAGACCTGTTCTAGAGAACAGCATAGCGTTATTGAGATAGAAAGCCAAAGTCGGGAAATCTTAGAGACCAAAAGAGCAATGAAAGTAGAGTGGGGAATGAATTTCATTGGACACCGTCAGCAGTGGTTGATAACTGACTATATGGCTCTCAGCTCAGACGTTGAATATGCTTATGTATTTCCTGTTGTGGCAGGAGCCATACCCAGTGAGAACAGCCTGGGACTTACAGGTGGAAACAGGTAATCAGGAGCATTTAGCTCAGATGGAATGTATGGGCTTGAGGGAGACGATTGCTTTTGGCAGTGAAATCCTAACAGCTTGGCTACATTTAACATAGGATGCTTAAAGTTTTTATTGAAAGAATTATTCACATTTATAATACACATTTGCTGCTGTGAAGCTCAGAAGTATATGATTTCGCTCTTCCATTTTTAATTCTTTCAAGTAAGTAAAGATGTAACTTATTGACATCTTATTTTTTCTTTCTCCAGAATATGCCAGATCCCCACAACCTTCCAATAGTGGCTGGCTGGAAAAAATACCCTCTATTTTTTGGTACTGCTGTATTTGCTTTTGAAGGCATAGGAGTGGTAAGGATTTAGTCTTTATTACTATTTTTTAAAATCTTAAGTTAACACAAGGACTTATATACATTTAAAAATGCCTATTTTTCTTTTGTTTCTATTTTTTTATTCCTGGAAAATGGTTTGCATTTTGGTATGATAGACTTGAATTATAGTTTACTTCTTCTGCTTACCAAGACTTTTATCTTAGATGTATCACTTTTTCTTAATCCGTAAAATGAGAACATTTGAATAGATGATTTTTTAACATTTTATCATGGAACTTTTCAAACCTATACAAAACTTAGAGAATAGTGTGACGAACGCCTATGTAAGCATCACCCAACTTCAAAAACCATTAACTTATGGCTAATTTTGTTTGATCTGTATTCTGTCTACTCTAGCAAGTCTGGGTTATATTCAGACAAATCCCAAACATCATATTTTATAGACTAGATTACTTTAAATGAATTGAAATTGTTACAAAGTTACTATTGCCTAAGAAGAGTCAAATATAAATTCTCTTCTTAGATTTATACGTATCATACTCGTTTTGAGAAATGATGTTATCATAAAGCTAATACCAAGAGATACAAACATCCTGAGAATTCTGAGATCCTAAATATTTCCATTAAAGTTGCTTCCAGTTCATTTCAAGCCTAGAATATGTAGATTTGGGGAAAGTTGAATATTGCTGTTTACTCCACAGCTTATGTTTCGTAGCCTGATGGTTTGGTATGGGAGCAAAACCACTCATAAACATCTATTTATATGAACCGCAGACAAAACAGAACTAAAAGACAATTTTATGCCATTTTACTTGGGTTTCTGCTCTCTGAATTCTCCTTTATAGAATTCTCACTAATTCTTACAGCTCCTCTTATCTGTGTTAGAGACATAAGTGTAGATTTTCATTTCTGCTTTAACTAGTAAGCTCTAGTTAACTGTTGGACATTTCCAGTTAAGTGTTGTTCCTCTGACATCTCAAATTCAATAACTCCGAAGTCTGACAGATAACCTTTTTTTTAAACAAGTTTCACTTTCTCATTTCTCTATTTATTTTAGTTTTACTTCCAGTCACTCAAGCTTGAAATGTTGTAGTATTTCTTTTCACTGTGTCCCTGGTTTCCCCATTCCAGTCAGTAATTAAGACATGTTGAGTCTTCTTTTCATATTTCCCCAAATCTATTCCATAAAGGAAATTATGTGTAAAACACTTAATGCTGCTTGAGGGAGCCTCTGTAAATGTTCATTTCCTTCTCTTCCTCCTTTTCTAGCTGCATTGACACCATTCTTGACTTTAGCTTCTTATTTCAGGTCTGGATTATCTCCAGAACATACAAATTGTTCACTGTTCTGTTTTCTGTTAATCACTTAAAATTTCCACGTAGACCTGACTAACACACCTGAAAAGTGGAGATGAAATTAGTTATTATCTCATGAGGTTATTGTAAATACTATGTGAAGTATTACATGCAAAGCTTTTGAAAAATACCTAGCACATTGTAAGCACTCAGTAAATACTTGTTACTATTATTACTTAGTGTGTTTTACTGCATGGTCAAATTGTATGGCCAAACTCTCTAAATATTTGCCTAAAAAATTAACCTTTCAGTTAGCCTTTTTTCCTTTAAAGGTTTTTTTCCCCCATAATGAAAACATTCATCTTATTAAATTGACGGACGTTAGATACAGATGGGTAGGGTAGATATAGAAACAGTTATAGACATATATATACATGGGTTAGTATACATACATATATTTCCTAACTCTGTCTGCTGAGAGAACTGGAAGCAGTGGCACCCAGTAGCAATGAGGACACTCAGCACCCAGATCTTGAGTTCTAAATGCAGTTCTCCAACAAAGGAACCAAAGTTCTTTGGAGAAATAGCTGATTGTAGGGCTGAAGCAAGGAAATTCAATGTGGGTCTGGAGCATCTTGTAGTGCCAGAAAGTATGGAAGTGCTCAAAAAACGAAAGAATGGATGCATGTCAAAGGGACACAGGACCCAACCTGATAGAATTCACGATGACCAAAGATGGAATGATATGAGCAACAAAATAAATAATGGTGTTTGGGATTCATACTCAAAGTATAAAACAAATATACATGAATCCATACCAATACAAATAAATGGTTAAATAAATAAGTACATAGGGCAGATTTTCAAATAACTTATGTAGATACCCCCACTCCAGGAGCTCTAATTTAATCCCCTCTATCTGTAGTGACTTACTTCCAATGACTAGAGTATGATGAGGCAGGAGGAAAAATCTCTACAGGCAGAGAAACCTGGCAAACACTGCCTTGCCCAAGTGATCAAAATTAACTTCACCAGTGATAAATCATGTTGATAGCATGTGTGATGAGAAGGGCACTGCACCTCTGTGGTATCCTTTTCTGAAACCTATTTTCCCAGTCTAGTCATGAAGAAAACATCAGACAAACCCAAATAGAGCGGCAGTGTACCAAATACCTAATCAATGCTCCTCAAAGCTGTCAAGGTAACGTATAATAAGGAAGGATTGAGAAACTGCCACAGACCAGAGGAGATTGAGGAGACAGGACAGCAAAATGCAATGTGCTGTCCTGGATGGGACCCTGGAGCAGAAAAAGGACGTTAGTGGGAAAACTAGTGAAATCCAAATAAAGTTTGGAGTTTAATAGTAATGTACCAATATTGGTTCTTAGTTGTAGCAGAGGTACTTAGGTAGTGTGAAATGTTAACAATAGCGGAAACTGGTCAGGAGTATATGGGAGTCTTCTGTTTATCTCTGCATCTTTTCTGTAAATCTAAAATTATTCCAGAGTAAGAAGTTTATTTTAAAAAACCTGACAGATAGTTTTGCCTACTAAGAGCTGATTTCAAATCTTTTTATTTTAAGAATAAAAAAATCTGTAGTGTGAAAAAATATATAACACGTAGAAAAATACATTAACAATTATGTTTGCATATAAACTATAGAAAGATTAATTTGTGTACATATAAGACTGGATATTAGATTGTTTTAAATTACTTGCATTCTCTTCTTAGGTCCTTCCACTGGAAAACCAAATGAAAGAATCAAAACGCTTCGCCCAAGCATTGAATATTGGCATGGGAATTGTTACAACTCTGTATGTAACATTAGCTACCTTAGGATATATGTGTTTCCATGATGAAATCAAAGGCAGCATAACTTTAAATCTTCCCCAAGATGTTTGGTAGGTAGACAAGAGTTTGTTAACCTTGTTTGTGTATTTTATAGTTATAATTTACCAATGTTTCATGATAAAGGTGTATTCTTGGTTTTATGATTTAAACATTTAAAATCTTTACTGTGATTTCTTTATTTGTGTAATCTAAAATTTTTTCATAATCTTCAGAAGAGATCGTCTGTGATTTTACATTTTCTTGTGGGATTTTTTAAAAGATTCAGAATTATAGGGTGTTCCAAATTTGAGTAACATATAAGAGTAAAATATGAATTTTATTTTTATTTTTTGGATTTTTTGAATTTTATTTATTTTTTTATACAGCAGGTTCTTATTAGTTATCCATTTTATACATATCAGTGTATACATGTCAATCCCAATCTCCCAATTCATCACACCACCACCACCACCCCCTGCCGCTTTCCCCCCTTGGTGTCCATACAAAACATGAATCTTTTAATGTAGACTCACCTTATTAAAAAAATTTAATACTTATCCTTGCTGTCAAAAATCCAACACTCTGGGTTCCTGATTAAATAATACAACCCATCGCTCATGGCCCTCACTGTTTTACTGGTCACCTTTGATACTATATGTGCCCCAAGTCCTTTCTGAACACAGTTAAGCCACATTGTACAGTTGACCCTCAAACAACATGGGTTTGAACTGCATGGGTCCACTTATACGTGGATTTTTTTCAATTAACATATTAGAAAAAAATAATTTTAATTAATTTTTATTGGAATATAGTTGCTTTACAATGTTATGTTAGTTTCTACTGTACAGCAAAATGAATCAGCTGTACATATACATATATCCCCTCTGTTTTGGCTTTCCTTCCCGTTTAGGTCACCACAGTGCACTAAGTAGAGTTCCCTGTGCTATACAGTATGTTCTCATTTGTTGTCTATTTTATACATAGTATCATTAGTGTATATGTGTCAATCCCAATCTCCCAATTCCTCCCACCCCTCCTTCCCCCTTGGTATCCATACATTTGTCCTCTATGTCTGTGTCTCTATTTCTGCTTTGCAAATAAGATCATCTATACCATTTTTCTAGATTCCACATATATGTGTTAATATACAATATTTGTTTTTCTCTTTCTGACTTACTTCACTCTGTATGACACTTACTAGGTCTATCCATGTCTCTACAAATGACCCAATTTCATTCCTTTTTATGGCTGAGTAATAGTCCACTGTATATATGTATCACATCTTCTTTATCCATTCCTCTGTTGATGGACATTTAGGTTGCTGCCATGTCCTGGCTATTGTAAATAGTGCTGCTGTGAACATTGGGGTGCATGTGTCTTTTTGAATTATGGTTTTCTCTGAGTATACGCCCAGTAGTGAGATTGCTGGATCATATGATATTTCTATTTTTAGTTTTTTAAGGAACCTCAATACTGTTCTCCATAGTGGCTGTATCAATTTATATTCCCACCAACAGTGCAAGAGGGTTCCCTATGCCACACCCTCTCCAGCATTTATTGTTTGTAGATTTTTTGATGATGGCCATTCTGACCAGTGTGAGGTGATACCTCATTGTAGTTTTGATTTGCATTTCTCTGATAATTAGTGATGCAGAGCATCTTTTCATGTGTTTGTTGGCCATCTGTATATCTTCTGTGGAGAAATGTCTATTTAGGTCTTCTGCCTATTTTTTGATTTGGTTGTCTCTTTATTTGGTATTGAGCTACATGAGCAGCTTGTATATTTTGGAGATTAATCCTTTGTCAGTTGCTTCATTTGCAAATATTTTCTCCCATTCTTAGGGTTGTCTTTTCATCTTCTTTATGGTTTCCTTTGCTGTGAAAAAGCTTTTAAGTTTCATTAGGTCCCATTTGGGTTTTTTTGTTTGTTTTTATTTTCATTACTCTAGGAGGTGGGAAAACTGGACAGCTACATGTAAAAGAATGAAACTAGAACACTCTCTAACACCATACACAAAAATAAACTCAAAATGGATTAAAGACCTTAATGTAAGGGCAGACACTATAAAACTCTTAGAGGAAAACACAGGTAGAACACTCTTTGACATAAATTGCAGCAAGATCTTTTTTGACCCATCTCCTAGAAAAAAATTGTTGAGATTTGTGACAATTTGAAAAAACTCAGAAACTACGTAGCCTAGAAATATCAAAAAAATTAAAAAGTTAGGTATGTCATAAATCTATAAAATATATGTAGCTATACATATACAAAATATGCGTTAATTGACTGTTGATGTTATCAGTAAGACTTCCAGTCAACAGTAGGCTATTAGTAGTTAAGTTTTGGGGGAATCAAAAGTTATATGCAAATTTTCAACTGTGTGGTTTGGCACCCCTAACCTCTGTGTTGGTCAAGGGTCAACTGTAAGTAAATAGTATTAATATTCATATTAATATTATATACATCTTAATATTCTCTTTAATATTAGAACCATATTCTGCTAAATGAAACAGTATATTGGGTTTTTTCTTCTTCCAGAGATTGGTCTTTGGAGATTTAAAAAAGATATTAGCAGTCATTACAATGCACACTTGCTACCTTATTTATGAAATGGAAGGTAACTCCTTAGTTTTGATAAATGCAAAGAATAAATGCTGATTTAATTAATATCACACTGCTCCTTTAGCTGCTTGGGTAGAATTCTGTGAAACCTTAAGTTTAAATAGTATATATTTTGTAAAATAGATAGCTAGTGGGAAGCAGCTGCATAGCACAGGGAGATCAGCACAGTGCTTTGTTACCACCTAGAGGGGTGGGATAGGGAGGGTGGGCGGGAGATTCAAGGGCATATACGTACATGGGAATATATATATGTGTATAGCTGATTCACTTTGTTATAAAGCAGAAACTAACACACTATTGTAAAGCAATTATACTCCAATAAAGATGTTAAAAAAAATAAAGCATTGTTTCCCATAAAAAATAAAATAAATAGTATATATTTTGGCTGGCTTCCTAATGAGAGCTTGACTGCTATTCAGTAATCATTTGAATCCTGGGTCTTCACTGGAGTCCAGGATGTTGTTAGAACAAAGGTATGTAGGGAACTATTTATGACAGAGAGAAAGTACCTAGAACAGTTTCCAGGTTGCACAAGAGGCATACATGCAGTGTGTTTATCTTTTTCTTGTGAATTATAGTTTTACTTTAGCTATGACATATTTACAAAGGTATTTCAAGATGGAACATGTTTTAATGTCATACATTTGTTTCAAGCTGGAGACATGACTACAAACAAGATATACGGTTGTTCAGCATTTATTTCATTACCCTATTTTATAGTTGATTATGTAATTTTGTTTCCTTCAAATGTGCTTCTTTTTTTTGGTAATAGTTTAATGTGGAGTAGAAACTTAAACAGCTTAATATAAGAGAATCAAGGCTAAAAATTATTGTAGCTTAGTTCCTCTTTCAAAGACAATATAATGTCTAGAAAATAGGATGGTATTTTTCTCCACTTGGAATAATATTTAGACTAAATCCTGAAAACAAATTTATAAATAAATTTGACAAGTACTTTTAATGTCAACTATAAAATGTAGGTGGGTAAACAATCTCAGAATTCTTCCCTACTCTTACTCACGAAAGTATTTTAAGAAAGTCTTAAGGGTGAAGGTGAGAGTGCATGCATGTCAAGTTGAAATGTTCCTGTCTGCAGGGAATTAAGAACATGGTGAAGGAGCAGTGGGCAAGGCTGTGGAGGGAGTGCTTTCGGTATTCACAACTAAATCCTGAGCGAGTGATACTGTCCCTGCAGTAGCTTTAATTAATCCTTCCCTTTTTCTGCATCCCCTTCCCACCTCTTGCCTTATCCCTAATTGCTGTGGCTCCCCAGTTAGAACGGAACTAGTCGCAAGCCTTGATTAAAAAGGGACTATCAGATCATAGTTTCTATTCAAGAAAGGCTAGCTAGGCACCTGCTTTTTTATTTAGAAGAGGAGAGCCTTGTATCCTAAGAAACAAAAATCTGGAAAATACAGGAAAGCAAGTGAAGATACCCTCCTTTAGAGGACTTGTAACACCTTCTCATTGTGTATCTATGCCTTCTGTGGCCTATAGTCTTATTTCTTTATGGTCTTCAGCTGGGACAGTTAAAATACTAGCCATGGCTGAGGGATGCTGGAGAGGAGATGCTTGTCTGTTATACTGATAATCTTCCAAAATGAGAAGTTTGGACTAGAACAGTCATGGGGTTATATCTAATGTTCCTTTCTTGAAATGCTATGTATGAGTCTCTTCTCCCCTCAACCCACCCGTGCTTCAGGCAATAGGCCTAGCAATTTAGAGAATATACAGTGTACTCTTTGTTGGCTAGGCATGAAATCCAATGACTGTCACAAGAGCCTAGGGAACTCATAGCTGCTAGCTATGAGAAGCTGTAAAGGGCTTTTGATGCCACATTGACTTAAAGTCTCAGAGTTCACATGGGGTATTTCTACAAGAAAAGATTGAATTAGAAAGCAGCCCCAAAATAAAGCAAGTATGGATTAGAGAGGCTCCAAGTTATTATTATTTATTACCCTCAATCTTAGTGAGGCATCATTTTTTAAAACTAGTTACAAATAATATTGTTCAATATATTGCATTTAGCTTTCGAAGTAGAGGGTGTATTTTAAAGATGATAATGAAGTAAATTCACAATTCTGAGCTAGAACATTAGCACCTTGAGGGCAGGAACCCTGCATCTTCTGGGTTTGTGATGCATCTCCACAATCTAGCGCATTACTCAGCATTTAAGCGGCACTTAGTAAACATTTGTTAAATAGTATTCTAGGCATAAAAGCATTTCTCTTCTTACTACTAGTCTTAGTTGAATGATGTTTTAGCAGTGGTTTTCCAAGATTTCCACTAAAGTAACCCAAATAGCAGACACACTTCCACTAACAGATATCAGGGATATTAGGTTTTCATATAGACAAACACTGAGAAGCAGTTAAGTGGCTTCTGCTGCCTCACACATGGCATTCTTTGTGAAGCACACAATGGATAGGGGAGATTCAACCAAAAATAGGAAAGAAGCATATAAGAACAGGGAAGGTATGGGGTAGGCATTTTAATTTATTTAGAATATTGAACTGGGACTTCATTTTCCCCCCAAAACAGAACAAACCTTAAGTCTGAGCTCATGTTTGCAGCATATAGGAGCTAGGAGGCTGAGTATTCTGGGAAATAAAGCTGACAAATAGTGGCAGGTAATCCAGCTACACTACACCTTAATTGATCCTACCACACAATCAGGGAGCTGAACTCTGAGGAGTTTGTTACCTGAGATGAAAGTATTTAGGCAAGAATGGACTCACCAAGAGGCACAGTAAATAAAGAAGTAGAGCAGTAAATTTAAGGAAACTGGAAAAAGAAGGTTTGTATATTCTGGACTATTCCCTCTGTCCTCTCCCTCAGAAATTCTTAATGATCTTCCAATATTAAAGTTGCCTATATCTAGGAATCCTGGCCCAAACGGCTCTGCCTCTCCTTTCCTCTGTCTGTCATTTTCTTCCTCACAGTGAATATTATTAAATTTAAAATGTAGGGCATCTACCAAATTCATTTTTCATCTAACAGATATTTATTGTATGTGTTTTTTGTACTAGGAAGTGTTCCCAGGCACTAGTGATACAGCAGTGAACAGATAAAAAATCTCTCCCTCATAGTGCTTACATTCTAGTGAACATGCTACAGGATTGTAGCTAGTTCTCACAAAGACTTCTTGACAGATCTTAACCCTCGAGATTCTTGACAGTCATGAAAGGTCCAAGAGGGAAAGTGAGTTATTAGATTCTTTCCAAGAGTCGCTTCTATATTCAACCTTGAGAGAAAGAGAATCAGTCAGCCACCTATTTCCCAGTTTAGCTTTAAAAAAATTAAAATATTCTTATCTATGAATTCTGTTTAGGTATTGATTTCTTAGCCAATGTGGGGAAAAGAATAGAAACATTGCAATTTTTGAAATCCTCTGTTTTCAAAACTTATGTTTTCACTGGGCTATTTAGTTGTTTTCTCCCCCATAATCTGATTCTGTATATTGACTGCAAAATAATTATTTAAAAAATATATTTCTGCTCTTTACTAAGATACTGCATTTCTTTGCTACCAGTATAACAGACTTTGTTTTCAAGCAAGAGTCATTTTATTTTTGAAGTATTTTTATCTGTGATACTGATTAGATGTAGTTTCTAAGAGTCACCTATCCATACCCATTTTTGATCATTAATATTAATTTAATTAACATTTAATAAGTATCCCCTGCCAAGTGCATGGGGGGGTCATACAGAGAAGAATAAAACATAGCCTCTAACTTTCAAGAACTTTGGCACTGAGTTTTGTTTTGTTTTGTTTCTAAGACTTGTTTTCTTTCTTTTTCTTTCTTTCTTTCTTTCTTTCTTTCTTTCTTTCTTTTCTTTCTTTTCTTTCTTTCTTCTTTCTTTCTCTCTTTCTTCTTTCTCGCTTTTCTTTCTTTCTATCATTTTTAGCTGCACTCCACAGCATGTGGGATCTTAGTTCTCCAACCAGGGATCAAACCTACACCCGCTGCATTGGAAGGCAGTGTTTACTGGACCGCCAGGGAAGTCCCTGGCACTGAGTTTTAAAATACCTTTTAACGTGTACCATATGTTATTTAAAAGTTGTTTTATGTTCTTATATATCATCAAAACAAATTCCTATCACTTTCAGCAAGTTTTTTTATCCTTTTGAGAGACAGTTTACTGGGTAGATTCTTCTTTCAACTCTTCATTTCTAAAACTTAGTACCTATGGACAATTACCACAGATACATGCTTAAAACCAAAATGAGAGCAAAGGTTGATAAGATATAGAAAAGTTGAGTAGAGAAAAATAGTACGTGAACATGTAGATATCAAACATAGAAATTAGTGGGTTCTTAAAACAAAAAAGAAGTAAAAGTGGAAGAGTTGATTTTAAAAGACTGTAGCGCTTCTCTTAAACACTGATTTCTATATTACTCTTTGGTGGATGATTAGCAAATATACCAGCTTCTAAAAGACCCAAACCATTTTATTTCCCATTTCTACTCTGTGTAACACCAAGTGATAGTAATTACATATAATTAATATTACTGAATGGTATTAATAATAACCAGATTCTTAACCCATACAATTTGTTTTATATAAAAAGAAAAGTAATTATACTTATATATATATATAAAATGATATATTTTTAGATATATTGGTAATCATATTTTTAAAACATGTAAGTTAAAATATAATTAGAAAAAAAGGAATGTTATAATAATAAACTGATAAGAGTATTCATTTAATTCTCCACAATTACATATCAGAGTATATGAAGCAATCTTTTGGTTATTTTGTACATTTGAATAGCTTGACCATTCATGTTTAAGCATCAAGCTGAGAAATATATCTTGAATTATTTTAAAATTAAGATAGTATTGTTGCTGGCCCTAAGGCATTCCTTCTTGCCTTAATTATGCTGTTTGTAGTATTTTCAAATCTATTTCTCTCTCTCTCTCTCTTTTTTTTTTTTTTTACAATTTTTTCACTTTGTATTTTGGGGACTTCATTTTTTTTTTTTAACATCTTTATTGTAGTATAACTGCTTTGCAACGTTGTGTTAGTTTCTGCTGTATAACAAAGTGAATCAGCTATATGTATACATATATCCCCATATCCCCTCCCTCAAGTCTATTTCTACTCAGCTTTCTTCCTTCCTCCTTCACTCGTATGATGAATACATTATAGAAGGAGACTTACCGAATTCCTTCTTGCTTGACGACAGTTTAGGAAACTGTTTATAATCTTGACGTCTAAGTGATACCATGCAGTATTTGTCTTTCTCTGGCTTATTTCACTTAGCATAATGCCTGCCAGGTTCATGCATGTTGTTGTCTTAATATGAATCTAATTTTCTTTTTATTTTTAATGACTCAAATAAACAGAATAGATTGGTGGTTGCCAGGGGCTGGTGGATGGGGAAGAAGAGGAGAGTTTGGTTAAAGGGTACAAATTTTCGGTTAAAAGATGAATAAGGTCTGAGGATCTAATGTATAACATGGTGACTGTGGTTGATATGTGTTATATAATTGAAATTGCCAAGAGGGTAGAATCAAAGTGTTATCGCCAAAATGGAAAAAAAAGGCAAATATGTGAGGTGATGGATACGTTTGTTAATTAACTCAGTTGTGGGACTTCTTTCACAATGTATACATATATCAAATCATCATGTTGTGAACTTTAAATGTATTATAATTTTATTGGTCAGTCATACCTCAATAAAGCTGGAAATAAAAGAATGACTAAATTTTGAAATTTTTTAACAGGTTATATCAATCAGTGAAAATTCTCTATTCCTTCGGCATCTTTGTGACATATTCAATTCAGTTCTATGTTCCAGCAGAGATAATTATCCCTGTGATCACATCCAAATTTCATGCTAAATGGAAGCAAATCTGTGAATTTGCAATAAGGTCCTTCTTGGTTACTATTACTTGTAAGTATCACTGCATATTTATAGCATAATGATTTTTATTGTTGAATTTCTTATAATGAAGCTACTTAAAAGTATATTTTTTTATATTTTTAAAACAATTTTGTTCACCTAGCTGGGGTACATTTTGGTTTAAAATTCTGTTATTCTATATCTATAGAAGAAAAACACAAACTAGCTCCTATCACACTTAAAACAACTAATCAAATTATTATTTTGGAAATGACCTCACTCGTGATTGAAATATATTTAAATCAGATGCATAAACGACCCCTTATATTGTTGATACACATTTTAGTTTGGTTTTCTAGTTTTCCTCAACTTTTTTGTATCTGTTAACTTTTGTATATTTAACATTTTAACTCTCCATGTCTACCTGTATGAATGGGTTTTTTTCTGTTTTGGTCTTTAATAATTTCAGTGGCTTATTTTACTTATTATTTGAAGGAGAGTGTATAATCTCTTATTAAAGTTTCACATTGTAGAATGCCTCCACAAGGTAGAATTAAGGATGGAGGCTCGTGGAGAGGGAGCTTGAGTTTGGGATAGTGGAAAGAGTATGAGTTTGGGATAGTGGAAAGAGTATGAGTTTTACAGTCACCCTGAACTGACGGTTCAAACTCAGGCCTCCCACTTACTTGCTGGTGTCTTTAGGTAAGTTACAAACCACCTTTGAGTCCTTCTTTCCTCAACTGTGGAATGAAGATAAGACATTTTAAAATATTAACAAAGTAGTTAGAAATTATTGTTTTATTGTCACCACTTTTACGATAATCTCAAATAGAAAGATGACTGCAACACTGAACTAACTAATTGCTTAGAATGATACCAGGGACCAGATTACTGGGGATTTTGGGGAACAAGCAGCTTGGGAAATTCTATAGAAGATGTGAATAACCATCTTGGCCCACTCAAGGTTAGAGAATGGTAGAACTAGAAATTCTGGGCAACTCTGTAAATTACATTGAGCAGCTTGGGGTGGAGCTTATGCCTAGATTTAAAGAATTGGGTGTATTACATTGTGTTCAAAGAAAAAGCAAAACTGGGAAAATTAGATAAAACTTATTTTTCAAAGTAATCATTTAAATGAAATAAGTAAACTAATAAGGGAAGTCACATTGAGGAGTGACGTCAGTAAGCCCATACTTTGATGACTAATGAAACATTCAGGAGGAAAAAGTTATTTTAACACATTTTGGAATATTTTTTACACATTGCTTTTATTGACATTTTGACAACTACTAAATACAAAGACTTATTTCAGTCAAAGTCCTTTTATCAATAGATGTAAGACAGTTCTTTTCTGATAGTATGTCTCCTTTTAGAGTTAGTTACTGAATTTTAATAACTTCATCCGTTTCTGCACATGGGCTGCTGTCGTTATGTTGAGCTGCCTGTCTGCTGAGGTACAGACCATACTGCACATCTGTTACCAGGGTTTATTCCCAGAAGCCAGGACTTTTCCTCAGGAGCTGAGTTCATGTCACAGAGGATTGCAGCTTTTTCTTTGCTGCTTCTTTCTTTTAGTTAAAAGTAGGTAAACCTACTTAACCATATATGAGGGTTATATTTACAGCATACTTTGAACAAAGAGAACACAAAGCGTGCCATATTCTGTCCTACTTCACTGAAACACATCATTGGACACTGAGCTTCATTTACGTCTTTGGCCCATCCTTCCAAATTAAAGTAAAAGCCAAGTGATATTCATGACAGGACTGTTTTGAATCTGTTCTCCAAAGCACTTGAAAAGATTCTGGGTCAGGCTCTTTATCGATGAATGCGTGGAGAGCTGATGGGACCTTGTCATATCTGTAGAGCAGGCAGTGCAGCACTAGCAATGAGAGTGGAGGCTCAGCTGGGTTTGCATGTTTCAGCGTTCCATAATCCCTTCCAAGTACTGAATCCACGTTTACAGGATGGGTCTTCAAAGTAGTGGGCTCATCAGCTTGGGTTATACTGGTTATGTCCAAGTCTCTATTTAGTATTTGAATCACCATTTCACAGTATCTTCTTGGTGGAACTCAAAACCTTGAAAGGATGGGTCAGACTCTTCCTGCATGTTCCCTGTAGGCACTTACCTGCTAGATAGGCATCACACAGGTGAGGGAGAAGAGTGGATAGAAACTGGCCGAAGGCCACCTTGGGCTACAGTAAATGCCCTTTATTTTAAAAGCAGACCTGTAGAAAAAGCTGTTAAATTTTGATTTGACACGAGTATTTTGGTTCCCTGTTTGAATCGAACCTGCACAATATGTTAAACACTGCTTATTTCCGTTATTGTCCAATTCATTGATCCTTCTACTATTTCTAATTTGAAAAGCCCTTGGATTTGAGAGTATGCTTTCTACTTTTAGTAAACTATGACGACATAAAGCGTAAATCTTTGGTAGTTTGTAGAATACTAAGAAGACGTACTAAAATCCTTCATTTAAGTTAGTTGTCACCGCAGATGAGCAAAAGTACCATTCTGTACCCTAATATTCTATCTTAAGAGTCAGTAGGTATATGGAGAGGACCATTCACTCTTTGTGTAATTAAAATTTATGTGCTAGAGTGTTTCTCACAGTTTTGTTGCTGATGTTACAATATCAAGCATTTTATTTTTTTTCTGATATATCTGCTTTCACCATTTAGATGCAAAAAAATGGACCTAAATAGGCTTTTTTTCATGTTACAGGAAACTTTGTACCTTAAGGATACATTATTTTTCTCTATAATATAGTTTTGGGAAATACTGGATAAGCTTAATTAGTACTTAATAGATATATTCATAACAACTGTCTGTAAATGACACGGGGCAACCTGTTTATAGTAATTCTATAGCAAGTATTTGTAATGAATAAACTATCCTTATCCCAAGCTTTCCTCTTTGACTTACTGTTTTTGTGATTTTTGAGTTCTTCTGTGTTGGATTTGCCTAAAGTGTATATATTTCTCTTCCTTGTCTGACTAATAACATTATCAAATAATGTTTCAAGCCATTTTTTACTTGCAAATATCTATTGGTTATATAACATTTAAAGAATGACTTTAATCAGTAAATTTCATGATTTAAAAGTGTTTGATAAGTGGAATTTTAGTCTGAATGCGTAAATTCTAAAGTACTATAGTGTTCCTCCGCATGGTTTTCCAACATTTCACTTGATTTACTAGTAACAGATTGGATTATTGGAAAACACTAATGATGAAAACTAGATTCCATTCTTCAGATGGCAAGGTTGTAGTCATGTTTGTATGGTTGTCCTTTTAAATACTGCCACCTACTATAAGTAGGTGAGGCATGTTTCCACAAAATGGATATAGTCAATAAATTTTAAAAGGTTCTAATTGTGTTTGAGAGTTATACTTTATAGTTCCCTTGAGAGAAACGTTAAAAGGATGTAGCACGCATCCATTAAACAGGGGTCCACTTTATAAAGTATTTCTAGTTTAGAGTTCCAACTTCTGCAAATTCAGTTGCTTTACTTAGGAAGGTTTCTTGTACTTCAGCCTTGTAGGTGTGCAGCGAGATTTATGATTTCAAAATAATTTTCAGGGTTTTAGCTTTCGTAATAATTTAAATAAAAAGTGGTAAATAATAATGTGTGGTTCTAAGAAATGTGGTGGTTCCAAATTAATTCCACATCCTCCCAAAAAACATTGAGGGCCACAAAGAGAGTAGGGGAGGAGAGAAAACCATAAACTGAAAATTAAGACGCAAAGAAGCCAGTAGACTGCAAACTCAAGACTTAATTACAAAGAGCATGAATTAAGTTGTATATATACCACAGAAAGTTCAGTAAGAGACAAAGACAGAGAAAAAAAGAAAAACAAAAGGAGGTAAGCTTAGAAATAAAAGAGGGATCACAAAGATTGGAGAGAAAACTGATACTTTTGAAGACAAGTAAAGAAAGCTAACACATACATAATTAGAGTCCTCACAGCTGGAACTGTGGTTACATAGTCACCTTTGGTGGCAGTGGTGATACAGTTGTCACAGCTTTCATGTGAGCAAACTCAGCTGTTATTTCTGATGGCAACTCCAACCCTCAACAAATCATTCATTGAACCATCTAAGGACAATTTGGAGAAAGAATATGAGTCTTTTTAAAAATTTTTTATTTATTTTATTTATTTATTTTTGGCTGCGTTGGGTCTTCGTTGCTGTGCGCGGGCTTTCTCTTGTTGCGGCGAGCGGGGGCTACTCTTCGTTGCAGTGCGCGGGCTTCTCATTGCAGTGGTTTCTCTTGTTGTGGAACACAGGCTCTAGGCACGTGGGCTTCAGTAGTTGTGGCACGCAGGCTCTAGAGCGTAGGGTCAGTAGTTGTGGCGCACGGGCTTATTAGTTGCTCTGCGGCATGTGGGATCTTCCCGGACCAGGGCTGGAACCCATGTCCCCTGCATTGGCAAGCGGATTCTTAACCACTGATCCGCCAGGGAAGTCCCAAATATAAGTCTTGATTTTTGCAAACCTTCTGTCGATATTTGGTAAGATAAAGATCAAGATCAAGAGAGTGCCAGATCAGAACTTGCAGAAGACTTGATGGTAGCTTGGACCAAAATCCTGTTGACAATAATGGTACATTATTTTTTTTTAACTTTTCATTTTGAAATCACTTAGAAAAGTTGTAAAAGAAAGTAGAACTACCATAAGCCCTTTACTCAATTTCCTCTAATGTTATCAGCTGACGCACCACAGTATAGTTAAGGAAATTAACATTAATGCACTGCTGTTAACTAATCGACATTATTTTGATTTTGCCAGTTTTCCCACTGATACCCTTTTTCTGATCAAGGAGCCAATCCAAGGTCCCACGTGAATTTAGTTGTCATGTCTACTTAGTCTCCTCCAGTCTTGACAGTTATCTTTTTTTATTTACCTTGATGTCTTTGAAGTGTCAGTAATTTTGCAGAATTTCCTTCAGTGTAGATTTGTGTGATGCTTTCTTATGATTAGGTTGAAGTTAAGCATTTTTAACAAGAATGCCACAGGTGATGCTTTGCACTTCTCAATACATTACATCGTGGCATCAATATTTCTTATTACTGGTGATGTATGTTAACTTTGATCACTTGGTTAAGGTGGTGTCTGTCAGATGCCTCCACTGTAAAGGTACTCTTTTCCCCTTTATAATTGATAAATATCTTTAGGGAGATATCCTGTTCTCATACAGTTTTTGCCCACTAATTTTAGCATCCTTCAGCGACTTTTCCTGCAACAGTTATTACCGTGGTGTTTGCTTAATGATGATTTTCTATTTCCATTGTTTCTTCTATTTTGGTTAATTGGAATTCTAATGTAAGGAATAGCTATCTCTTCTCTCTCCTTTATTTAATGATTTATTTATATCACACCACCCCAGGTTTTGTGCTTTATAGAATGAGCTATAGGGCAGAGTAATGAAAGTACATTCTTCACCCAGAATTTCATAGCAAAAATTAAAAGTCGTTTATGTAAGAAACACTGTTGATAAGTCAAAGTCCGAGAAATATCACTCACTGTTTTGGTTTCTTTCTTTGTTTTCTTTTTTAGCTCAGAACAGAATGTGACAGATTCTTCCACAAGCAATAGTTTAGTAGTGCCTACTTGCATCAATTAATTTTAATGTAGTGACTGTATCTACAGTTAGTATTCATGTAAGTATTAAATATTTACATAAGAAAAATTTGTATTTTTAATTTTCTAGGTGCTGGAGCGATTCTGATTCCTCGTTTAGACATTGTGATTTCCTTCGTCGGGGCTGTGAGCAGCAGCACATTGGCCCTGATCCTACCGCCTCTGGTTGAAATTCTTACATTTTCTAAGGAGCACTACAATATATGGATGATCCTGAAAAACATTTCTATCGCGTTCACTGGAGTTGTTGGTTTCTTGTTAGGTGCATATGTGACTGTTGAAGAAATTATTTATCCTACTGCCAAAGTTTTCGCTGGCACTCCACAAAGGTCCTCTTTAAATTTGAATTCGACATGCATTACATCTGGTTTGAAATAGTAGAAGCAGAATTATGAGTCTCAAGTCTGAAAATGATGAAAATAAGAACCATGAGAACACATTGCCATACACTTAAAAACCGTTTTCTTTGGGCACAACATTGATATTTTGGCAGTAAATTATAATTCTTTACCAATACTGATAAACTACGACAGATTTGTGGTTTTAAGTATTAGCAGCAATTTCAAAAATTTTAGTTCTGAAAATTGAACAAATTAAAATGTTAAAAAAATTAAAGAATGAAAATGCTTCTGTTATTCTTCTCTCAAACAAATACTTTAACCAGGATTCTCTCTTTTACCTCCATGCTACTCTATTGCCACCCAGTTGAGGAGAGAACAGGGTTTCAACAATAAGAGAATTAAAGAAGTATAGATGACTAAAATCTGACCATCCCAATGAATTTTAAAGTATACTTTGTATATAATGTAGAAATATCTCGATTATGTTTTTATTAGCCAAATACTTACGTTTTCCCCGTGGAAGTTTAGAAAACTCTTATTAGCCATAATGTAAGAATCAGAAAATCCCTCAAACCAGAATTATTTTTACACTATTTTTTTTTTTTTTTTTTTTTTTTTTTTGCGGTCCGCGGGCCTCTCACTGTTGCGGCCTCTCCCGTTGCGGAGCACAGGCTCCGGACG